>NW_024498795.1:14294885-14357385 GCF_017590055.1 Onychostruthus taczanowskii
CGTCAAGTTTTAGTGCGCATTGCTAATTAGTCAATTTCTCTCTGCC
The DNA here is from genome assembly GCF_017590055.1 of Onychostruthus taczanowskii. Lineage (NCBI taxonomy): Eukaryota > Metazoa > Chordata > Aves > Passeriformes > Passeridae > Onychostruthus > Onychostruthus taczanowskii. The sequence goes on from NW_024498795.1 coordinate 14,294,932, forward strand.
TTCACAGGCTGGCGACTTTGCTGCTGAGCTGAAACTGCTAATTTCTGTGACCAGCTTTTTTCTTAGCTGTGATCTGGATGAATGAGTAGCTGTCTCACAGAGATGACAAAAATAAACTCTAATCCCCCCAAAAATTTCCACTACATCTTTCTCATGCATAGATTTATGATCTTCAAGGGCCCTGTGCAATATGCAAACTTTTTTTGTGTGTGTGTTGCTGGGGGGGGCGGGGGGGGAGTAAGTCTTGTATTCAGGTTGCACAGTGTTTGTTTTGTATTTCTGCTCTCCCCCCATACCCCAGGAGTGATGAAAATAATGTCTGGTTTCAGTAGCCGATACATTGTCACCCCCCATCCCCTCGTATTCATATTATTGCTTTGACAGGATACATCCTCCTTCCTTGCAAGTATGATGAGGCTGGAGGGGTGGAAGGGAGAGAAAGTAAGGCTACTAAATGGTGTTAGTGGTAAAACGTTCTTTTTACATTTGTTCCCCTGCACTGTTCAAGATTTATGATCTTGTTTGAAGGCATATTTTCTCTATCGTTTTTTCTGGTTAGACAACCGTCTCTGAACTTCACTGTCAGCTCTTCAACAGATAAGGGTTCAGAAGTCACATTTTTTTATTGGAAGATTAGCATATTGTCAGATTTGTCTTTCGGTTTCGAGACTTTGCAAAGCAGAAGCCTGAACCAAATGGCAGGAAAGCAGCTGCTATTTCACAAGCATAACCTTTCAACTTTCTACCAGAGCTGATACCCTAGAAATGTGCATAGCACAGCCCATGGGTTGGGGCTTTGTTTTGGTTTTTGCTCCTTTATAGTTGTAAGAAGCAGAGGGAATTCTTATTCTAGACATTTTGGGCTTTTTCTTTCCGCCAAGGGACATTTTGGTAGAGGACATGTTCTTCACACTTTATCTCATGATATATTGTACCCTCACATTTATAGCTCTGTTCTTCTGTTGTCAAACCTCCAATTGTCAAGAAAAAAAAAAAAAAAAAAAAAAAAAAAAAGAAGAGATGTGGAATGTATGCCCTTGAATGAAATGCACATGAAAGGAGACTGGAACAAGCACTCACAGAAAGTTTTACCTGGTGTGAAAGCCTCGAGTCCCATCCCCTTTCACAGATGATGCTCAGGCTTCCATTAATTAAAACACACACCAGGAGTGGGACTTTGAATGCCAGGTCTCATGGTCTTTCTCTTTGACTTGGCCAGGGATGCCAATGCATTTACAGAGCTGGAGTCAGATTGCTCAGGAATGCAAAGGACTGGAACTGAAAGGCATCAAGGCAGTTTTGCTTTTATTTATTTTCTGGTGGCCTTAATAAAGAAGTTCTGCCATACCTCTCTCTTTTTCCTTGCCAGATAGATCTCTTCCCTCTCCCTTGGATGTCAATTATTTCTGCAAGAAATTTCCAAGAGAGGTAAGGCAGCTGGTGTTGTGGGGCATGGTATTCTTCCCAAAATGACACCATCCTATGCTGCTTCTAAAACCATGTTCTTTGATTTGCTTTAGTTGTGGTATCCTCCCTGCTGTATCCTGATTTTGACCCTGTTGAGACAGATTTTTTTGACACAGATTTTTACCCTGTTGAGATGAAGAGAAATGTGAATTACAAGGTGCCTCCATTTTGATAGTAGCTGGTGTCTTCAGTTATGTGAGTTGTCTCCCAGTTATAGTAGATGGGAAGAATGATTTTTATGTTATGCTTTTTATGCTGAACTTTGCTGCCATAATGGCTGTAAATAAACCCCATGGGTTTTTTATCAGTTTGCACTGACTGATGTGTCACACACACACACACACACACACACACACACACACACATATCCTGGTAGCAAGTTTCTTGGACTAGCATTCTGGTATGTTTTGCTCTTTAGTGAAAAGACCTGGTTAATTTTTATTTAACTTTGCTTCACTAACTTGGGTTGAAATAAAGTTCAGTCTTAACTTACGTGTATGATTTGTGGTGACTTATGAATTACATTGGAGAAATATTTCCAAAAGTTCTGGTATGGTATTTTCTAAATAGTCTTAAATATTTTGAAGGGAAACTTCAAAGTTTCTAAGTTGGGTGCTTTATTTCAAAGTGGAAAATTAACATCTCTTACAGATGGCAGCTGTTGACAGAAAATACTTTGTGCTTGCTTTCTTCTGTTATTCCCAGACCTGCATCATATAAAAACTATCCATTTTTTTCTCTTTGGAACAAAAGTAGATGTACTTGACACTTGGTTTAAGCAGGGACTTCACATCTCTAATTTACATACCTAAAACAGTCACAGACTTCAAGGGAACCACTGGGAGCAAAGACCCTCTCCCCTGACGCACTGAATACATAAGAAACTTGAGGCCTTCTCTGTCATAGCTATAGGGCTCTGTTCCTAAACTGGATTTTCAGAGAACAGTGGGCAGTGGCCCATGCTTTCATCTTTTCAAAGCCAGGGGTTTGGGGATATTGTGCTTTTAGTTATCATCCTTTTCCTCAGCTCTTTCCATCCCTGCAGATTCCTCAGTTTACCAAAATCTGATTGCGGAGGCTTGTGGTGCAGAGGTCAATACTACAAGATCCAAATCACATCTTTCCATTAAAGGAAGAGGCCCTGGTGCAGAAGGCAGGATAAAAGTCTTTGATATCCCAGGGAACAAACTCAGTAAATATACAAGCTAAATACATTTCAGTAAGATTAATTTTATAAAAAAGAGAAATTTCAAATGGTTTTATTGTCTGTGCTTGTAATAAAAAATATATCTCTGCACAACTGATGTTTTATGGGGGATTTTTTGCAGGTTTTGTTGTGATATATACTGGTATCCTTATAACCAACAGAAATCAAGTTACATGCACAGTATCTTTATTATTAAGAACTGAAATAAGTGCAAACTCTGAACACCTGCTCTTTTGTCATTGAGATTGCTGTCAGAAACAGAGCTTCGGGTGCCTCCCCTCTCTGGGGCACAGAATTTGTCTTTGTGCAAGTCATCTGGCTTGCTGAATTCTCTCAACAGTCTGCATTTCTGCCACTGTTGCATTTTAAATGGTAGAACAGAGATTCTGGCACTCACTAGAGCCACCTGGATGTGGATGGCATCTACCACCACAGGAAAATAAAGTTCTTTCCAAGTGCCTTCCAGAGGCAAAGGCTACAGGTGGGCTGGGTTGTTTTTGTTGGACAGCAAGCTGTGCTAATTGTTTGGACAGATCTGAGCACACAGGTCCCTTTTGAGGTACAAGTGCTTCACAAGCAGATGAACAAGAGCAGTACTGGCAGTTAGCAATGACATTGCTACTCCTGCTGAACATTGTTGAAAAATCCACCCTGAAGCTGCTGATGTGGAAGTCTGTAAGCTCCCAGTTCTGAAGGCAGACCTGGCATCCTAGTGCACTGCTCCTGGAGTACAGATTAGCTACTCACTTCATCACTGGCAGTGTCAGTGTAGGAGTAGGGCAGGAGTGGAAGATTTCAGGAGGTGGTTGATTTTGAGGGAAGACTTTCAGGCGGTGATTGGTAGACTCACGAGGCTGGACATCTGGATTCCCACCACTGGCACGCAGTGATTGTACTTATGCTGGCTTGCACACTTTAGTTTAGCACCTGGGAACCATCCAAAGCTCCTAAGTGCCTTGTTGCTTTCTGAGGAAACCCTTTCCCTGGAAACCAAGGAGATGTGAGGCACTGCAAGGAGCTGGGAGGGCAAGACAATAAAAAGTTTTTCTTGAGTCTAATAATATAGATGTAACAACCTTGACTCAGGTACATCCTTTAATATCTCTGTGCTTCAGTTAACAAACGCTAAAAAGAGTTTTCATTAGAGCAGTCCAAGCCTTCCCCAGCTTGTGATTCCTCAGCCCTGCTGAGCACATCTCCCCAGCTTCACACCCAGCTGGGTATTTCTGAACGTTTACTATCACAATTGTGATGCCAGTGACTACTGCAACTGTGTGACTGTAGAGACTGGCACAACTGGATCCTGAGGTGTCACAGGCATCCTGATTGCCTGTGAGATGCTCTGGTTAATCCATGCTTGCCTAGTGTTTTGAGATTCCTCCAGGACTGCTGACTGGTTCTATTTACACTCACAGATATATTGTGAGGTATTGTTTCTGTGCCTGAATTTATAAACCCCATAAATTTTACTGTAACAAAGAGTCATAATACCATTTAGTGTTCAGACTTTTGCCCTGTTTACCCAAAACTCCAATGGGGGTGGACTGGGTGCTGCTACATAGTACCGTAAATGAGTGATCCTAAGAGGACTGAAAGGCAAGTTGTTCCTTCTCTCACAGTCCACAAAATAAGAGTAAAGGCAATAGAGTAAATGACATAAAAAAATGTCATTTAATGCAATGCTGTGCAATCAAGATAACATGAATAAAGTTTGTAGAAAACCAGTAGCTTCTGAAATAACAAAATATAAGGTATTACCTCTGAAAGAGTTATTAAAATAACTTGGGGGGGAGGCAGAACTCAGAACTGTTAAAAGAAGCAGCTAAGCTTGGGGAAATTGCAATCTAAAAGCAAGGTGGATTAAGCAAATCCTTCTGTACAGAACCATGCTACAACTAGGAACCCTCTAACCATCACTTGGAAAAGCTTACGCTCTGGGACTCGATTTTCAGGCATATAATGCGAGCTTTAGTGATTGTGTCTGCGCTGTACTCCCAATTAAGGGATACTCTCTTGTGCTTAAGTCCATTTCTGTTCAGGAAAGCATTTAAGCATTTCTTAAACCATATTCTTAAGTACTTCTCTTGAAAGGGAATGCCTTCCTGTTGTGGGATATGTGTCTGCATTTGCCAGTCAGTTTGGCTGAGTTTTCCCAGCTTGGTGCACGCAGGACTCATTGCAAAACTATGAGGAGGACACATTGGTGGCAAGAGACACTGCTGGTTTCTCGAAAGTCACAGTCAGGCTTTGTAAGTGTTACATCGTGCTTGGTTTCTCAAGGCAGCATTTTGAGACACATGGGGGAAAGGGCAAGCTTCAGAACAACAGGAACTAACTGGATTGCATTGGCTAGAGTACATTTTTGTACTGAAGAAATATATAATCCATAGGTTTATTGTGACTCTCATAAGCCTCAAGAGAGCACTATCAGTTTTTAAGGGAGAAAGGAGTTGCAAAAATTTTTTTAAATCCCTTTCAAGCAAAATCTGCTGACAGAGAATTTAGTTCTCCATCAGTCTAAGTGCTCTGGGGACAGAAATCTTTCATGTAGTGCTCCATTTTAACTGTCCCAGGATTGTCTTCTCCCTTTGGATGTGGCAGAGAGGACTCTCTGGATGTCCAGTCCTTCATGTGGAAATAATGGTGTGAAATAAATTGTGGTGTTAGCTTTGACCACTAAGGTGCTTATTCATTAACAATTTTGGGGGCATATGTGTAAAAAAATAAAAGGAAAGGTGAGTTAAGACTTGTGATTTCCACTTGGTTTTCTCCATCTTTCTAGGACAACACAGAACAATGTTTGACCTGGCTGCTTGTAGTCTAAGGCTGGGCTTAAATAGTACAGTTTTGTTCTGCTGCAGAGGGGAAGAAGGTGATCTCTCTTGATCTCTCTGTGGAGATTGTGTGTCATTGCTTTTTCAGTAACCAGACTTAACACCACTGTGAAACAGTGAATGTGCTGCTTCTCCCCTTCCCCAAATTGTATTCTTAAACTCAAGACCTCATCATTCAAATTAGTTTGCTGAGAGAAAAAACACAAACACAAAACATGGAGACAGGGCTTCATGAGATTAAAAAAAGGTAATCTTTAACTTTATGTAGTCAGTGGAGGTCAAGCATTATTCCTTTAACTGTTGGCCCTCACTAGCTGGTGAGGGTGATTTTGGTGAAATCCAGCGGTGGCTCTAGCTACCCAGATAAACAAATCCTCTGTCTTGTTTCCACCAGGTCTAACTGCAAAAGGTCTAACTGAGGGGTTGGTGTAGCATTGTAAAAATACCAGTTTGGTTTTTTTGGGTTTTTTTTGGTTTTTTTTTTTTTTTTTTTTTTTGGCAGGGATTATATAAATTTGGTATCAGATAATTGGGCTGGGGGGAGGCGGGGGTGGAATTATGAGAAAGTAAAGAATGCCTTTCCTTTGCTCAGGTGTTTCTCTGCTTCTCAGCAAAGTGGGAAGTTCTGTCTAGCTCTCTCTGGTTCAAATCTGGCCCAGGCAGTAGAAACCAAAAAGAAGTCATCACTGAAAGGCTGGCAGAGCTCTGTGTGTCACCAGCCAGCTCTTTCAGCCCAGCATCTAGTTCACATAATAAAAATATCCTTATATTTGGCTCTGAGTGACATTGCTTTGGAATACAAGCAGATCATCTATGGTCTGCTTTGTCAGGAAGGGTATGCCAGCCATTCACAGCTGGAAATTGTTCCCCTGCACCTTTTCAGAGATTTCCATAGTGTCAGATGTGAAGAGTGAGGAAATCAACAGTAGCTCTATTTCTGTTGTACCAGAGGATGAAGAGACGACTTCTTGGATATCAACATGCTCATTCATGAACCTTGTATTGAAGATTAAAAAAGCGGGTGTGAAGGTAGATATCATTAATTCTGAAAAATGGTGATGAAATAGAACAAAGCAATATTTGATGTCATAGCCCAGTCAGGAGAATTGAATTTTATTTTTTTTTTTCTCTTAGGCTCAAGTTACCTGGGTGATTTTCTGGTACCTATTGCTCACAAGATAACATCTTCCTGTCTGCCCAATGCCTCCTATTCATTTACACCATTTATTTAGATATAAATAAGGATCCCAGAAATTCTAAAGCTGAGAAATAACATCAGAGAAAAATGAGAAAATGCTTCCATTTTAACTTCATTTGGGTACAGCTCTTCAGCAGACAGTTCATTGCTGATATAAAGGGACAGTCCTGTGGACCCAGCAACTGCTCACACAAGCTGTGAATTTGGCCCACTACTATTTTACCTATGATAAAATTGGGAGACAAGCAAAATTAATATCACCCTTTTGCTTAGAATTTTTTTTTTTCAAATTAAATATGTTTAGTTACAAAAGATTGCAAAACTGTTCAAAATAATAAAAAAAACTTAGGATTTCTGTGCTGCTTGGCTCAAGAATAGCTATGATGATGATTACAAAATATCCAGGTTAAAAGGAAATTTATTTATTCCTTCTTGGCTTTGGTTTCAGACCTGAATGGATTTTAAGTGCCAAGTGACAAACCTTTTAAAATCAGGTTAAAAATGGAAATTCTGTCTTTTTTTTAAGCCACCATGGCACTACTGTAACATCCAGACTTTTTCACAGCCTCAGGTCTGCTGCCATGGACTCCCAGTGACAGACACCCAGACTAAAACTAGGGCAGTGACCTGAGATATTTTGGAAGTTACAGCTCAACATACAAGATTTCATGCAGTAGCTCTGATGACAAAAATGAATTTACCACATGGAATCTCACAACATATTGTGCGGTAACTCAGAAAATAACTTGGGTTACCATTGCAAATTATATATATATATATATATATATATATATATATATACATTAACAGCATTTATAGACACTGATCTATTAAGTCATTTTCCTGCACTACCTTCAGACCTTTTGTCTGAAGCAGAAAAACCATCATTAAAGCTATGGTTTGCCAGACAATTATTTTGTCAAATCTCAAGAAATTGCATAATAAATTGTATACATGCATCAAACATGAACAGCAGAGGGGTATAACAAGCTGTGTATTTCCAGTCCACTTGTTCTTTCATCTAAACAGTAGCTGTTGTTTTGAAGAGTAATCCTATGTTCTTTTCAAGGCACAAAATGTACATATACATTTATCTATCAAACTAAGTAGAAATAATTGAAACACTTAATATGCACAGTAATAAAGAAATGCATGAACAACTTCATTATTAATGTCTATTGATTATTTATGTTTTCAAATAGGCAAATGTAGCTACTAATATTTTATCATGTTAGTCTATATGTGCATTTTGGCTTTACCTGTTTATTGGCAAGTTTACTATCCACATTATGGGTATTTTTATTGCTGTACACTCATTTGCTATGCGCATAACTGAGGTCAGTTTACGAACTGACTAGTGTTTACTCAATTTGATTACTATGTAACATTGCTGAGACTATTCTCCCTTTGGAAAATTAACTGTACAAGGAAGCCCAGTAAATCTTTACTTAAAAATTCCAAACTTTAGATTGATTTCAGCAGTGGGTCTGTATTGATCTAAAAAGCTTTGCGTTCCTAACTAAAAACTAATCTTTATTTCACCCTTTAGTGACTGCAGCCATAAATATGTTCACTCATACTGGAGTTTAGTGGATTAATGGTTATTGGAGATTGTGGCTTCCAACTGGGGTTGGTAAACCTTAACCTTTGGAGGACAACATGAAGGCATTTACCCCTTGTCATCTGTAATAGCTGGGTCCCCTCCTGGCAGTTACCTGTGTTAAAGAGGAGGCAGAGCAGGGGACAGGAATTAAAGTACTAGTGCCTCACTTTGTCTGTCCAATCACTCGCTGTACTGACCACTGTACCCTGATGCAAAGGCATGGAAATGAAACAATTTGTTTCATCTGTGATGAAACAGAACTCTGAAATTTCCAAGCACTAGAATTAGTTGTTCCTCAAAATTAATGTACAGAAGTCTTGTGTCTCCTTTCATTTCACCATATTTGTGGGAGATGTTTTATGTGACTCAGGACAGATCTTTCTCATTGTCTCTGACAGATTTTCAAAGGCAGCTGGTAGGAGACATTGCCTTACATTCCACTGCCATGACTTACTAGTTACTATCCCAAACATAATTACACTAATTGTTATAAAACCGTAATTGCAATAATGTCTTGCAGTAGAGTTTATTCCAGAATGTCATGTTCTGAAATGGATGTCAATTAGCACTTAAGTTATGAACAAGCCATCCCTACAAAACTTTAATTCACTCAAGTCAGTTTAAGCAACTCAAGAAAGCAATGTGAGGGTAGAAATTATTCCCACATGTAAGGACTGAAAGATCTGCCCTAACTTTTCATTAAAGAGAATAATGATTATTGAGAACATAAAAAAATTATTTCATTAGCAATACAGAGAAGGTTTCATTGGAACACGAAATATACAAAATGGTAGATGTCAAGTGATTATATTAACAGACACAATTCAATATCCATTGTTCCAGAAAATATACTGAGCTTAAAAGAGAGATTTCTTCGCAAGAAATATTGACTCAAGCTTGCCTAAATTTAAGGGAGAGATTTATTTTTCATAAGCAGGTACCATCTTGTGACAGTCATTTCTATAATTATTCCCATTCGAGAGCATAAGGGATATTTGTGTCAGAAAGGGTGCCTGGTTTTTGGAAACTGATTTTAAAATCTTTCTTTCTATTTCTATTAATTCTTCTATTTTTGCAAATCAAATTCCCAGGAAGGGAGATAGCTTTTGTAATAACATAGAATTGCAGTTGCTGGCAGCTGTTGCAAATGATTCCAGGCAATTTACGTCTCTTGAGACATTTTCCCAACATCAAGGTAATCAGGGCCAGTGGGATATAATCTGGGAACAGTTTTAACAACAATTTTCCCATCCTGGACCAAAAAACACACTCCCAGTGGAGATGGAGGTTGCCTGTTGTGCCTTGACATACACTCCTAACACTTAGCTGCAGATTTTGCATCTGTTTTGTTTATTAAGCTAAGAGTGATGACTCAAATATTTAAACAAAGGTAACAACACTGGGAATACCAGACATCTGCTAACCAAAATGTTGCCCTTATTCTAACAATTCATTTGTTTTACCTTTTCCATCTTCCTTCAGTGTTCTCTGACCCATCTCACATGTTCAGATTGCTTCAGATTTTACTCAAGAAGGTCAAAATGCCCAGGGGTGCATGGGGTGTGGCTCCACTGTTTGAGGTCCCCATATCAGATGGAAACAGGATTTACAGGGCTCTTTTAAAAGCTTTGGCTATCAGCAGCAACCATTGGGGCTTTGTGAAGATAATCTCCATTTTAATAACAAAACATTGGCTTTCTGAAGTGTGTAGGTTTCTAGAAGCCTTGATGATCTGGACTGAAGTTTGTTATCCCTTAGTTGGCAAAATAAGCCTTAAACTGGAAACAATGGAAAGAGCAGAGGGTCCTTCTGTTGCAGGAGGCTGAGGGAAAAAAAAATCCATCTCTGTTCCCCCTTGAAGCATGCAAGGACAGTGTAGACAAAATGATGGCACTTAAGATAATCCTAAAAACATTAGCTCATTAACGGTCCCTAAAAGCTTTGTGCCATATGAATAAAGTCACAGTAATTGCAGGTGTTTTCTGATTGCCCTTGGGGTGGAAACAAGAAGCAATGGCCAAATGCTAAAGCTGATCTTTCTGGTTTACATTGAAAACCTCCTCAGAATGCATGTGTGTTTGATGCCACATAGACAACAGCAGCAAGGAGAATGAAATTGGTCTTTTTGGCCCGGCATGAAGCAAGAAAAGTGTGGAGTGCTGTGCATCAGCTAAAAAAGATTGTCCCTCCCTTCAGCACCAGCTGTAGAGATTTTCCAGCATGTGGGAAATACCTTCATCTGCCTGCCTGGGAGGAACAGAAGGAAAATGGGTGTGCTTCTTGACTGCCTATTCCTCTGGTAGTGCAGAGCCAGTGGTTGTGTGAGCCACTGCTGTAGAGTCAGTGCTGGCAGGAGAAGCAGTGCCCAGGGAGCGGTGGTGATGGGAGACCGCCAAGCTCATTTCTACAGAATCAGTTTCACGAAACAGATGCAGGGCAAGGAGACCAGCTCTGAGTGCTACCAGGCTATTGGGCTGAGCAAGTCTGGTGGATCAGTGGGATGATGGCACAAAACAAGGGAAATGAGAATACACACTTGATGTTTTCTGGCTGGGAAAGGAGTATGTGGAATGGGCATGAAGGCTTTTTTGTGCAGAGGAGGCATCACAGGCATTGTTGGTGAGAAGTACAATATTTCTAGGAATCTTTGTTAAACCTATGGCAGCTTGTCTCTCAGGGTCTTCTAGCTGAGATCAAAGTAGGGCCACCTAGAGTAAGACTGCTGTTCTCCTCCAGGAATGCCAGGCTGCTTAGAATACCACAGGAAAAAATCAAAGGAATTAAAAATGACCACATCATTTCACACAGCAGTAAATATGTCATAAGAATTTTTTATCACATGGACTTGATGCACATTGGGCAGTAAGAAAATAGATTTGATCAACAGGAATAACTGCCCTAGAGCTAATATGATCTACTGAGTCACAAATCCTCTTTTTCATAATGCTTAAATACGGATTTACATGATGGACTATAACAACTCCAAATGCACCGTTTATATTTTTCATGAAAATAATGATGAGCTTTCAAATTAGAATGCAGATCAAAATAGCACACTAGTTATTCAAATTGCTTCTTGGTTCAGAAACTCACTTTTTTGAATAGTTCAAAAGTATCAACTGTTTCGACTGTGAGCGTGCATTCCTGAGGCCCATGCGAGTAATGTGCACATGAAAATGGTCCTGCTGAACTCGGTAGGTTTCCTCAGCTATATAGAGTTGCTTATGGCTGAATATATGCTTATTTACCTGCAGGAGAGATGTCATAGTCGGTAAGGACACTTTATTTTCCCTTGTCACCTTCCAAAGATTCTGTGAGCTGAGCACCAAGACCATGTTAGCACTCACTGTTTGCTGCCAGGGGAATAATTTCTGTGTCCAAAGCATATATGATCACTAATATGCTATTTTTTTCTATCCTTTTCTTCTTCCACAATTTAGTACTTTAAGTAATGCAAGAAACTTTGCTAGGCTCCTCTTCATGTGCATGAACCTTCAGAAATCCTGTGCTACCCTCTCAGCTGCATTAGCACCCCTGGGCTGCATACAAGTCCTTCAGCGTATTCCTGATGTAGGTCCTGTGTTTATGTCTTTAATAGTTAAGCAGTAAATTGTTCTCCAGACTGTCCAGCACTGCTGGAAAATGGAAACATTTTCACCTTTGATACTAAGATCCCAGCCAGGGGTGGCTTCTGTATTTCTCCAATGCTAAAAACTAGTCTTGTGCAAAAGGACAGTACAAAGGTCTTACAAGTCAAGTTATTCGAGTCCTCCCTCAGCCCTGAAAATCATTGCCGATTGCTGTAGTTTACAGTAGACAACAGGCTTTTTTTTTGGCTGTCTCTCAGTAGAAAGGTGAGGTCTCAAAATAATTGAGGTTCAGGGGATACTAGAAAGCTCAAAGGTTATTTGGCATTATCTTTTCCCAATCTGTACCCATCTCCCCCTAAACAGACAGAGTCCATCCCCTTCTACTTTCTCTGAGTTAATTATAACTTGCACTGAGTAGTGTCATGGAGAGAGACATAAAAAGCAGCAACACTAATAGTACTCAAGGGGAATTTAGCAGCTCTACAGCAGAACAAAAATCTCCCAGCAAAGAGTTGTGGCAATAAATGAGCCAGTTTGATACCAGTCAAAGTCCACATGCAGATAGATTTATTTGCTCTATATTGGCCATGCTTTTCCAATTTCATGAGATAGGGATATTTCTGCAGGAAGGATTCCACGTTTAGTTTGAGAGGCAGCATGTCCCTGTAAAATAAAGTGTTCACTGGCCGCTGCACCAACACAGGGACACTGGAGTTCAAATAAGCTTTTGCAAATCCCCAAGAGAGGAAGAAAAAAAAGACTTGGTGACTTCTTGGAAAGAAATGTTTAAAATTACATTTCAGCACAGTTGAGGGAGAGTAGTTGGGGGTGTCTTGCTGCCTCTGTGCCCTCTTGAGACAAATCAGAGACAGCCAGAAGCAATCATGTTATGAGCAGAGCTGTGTGGGGGCTTCCCCAGCCTGGATGCTCCTGAGCCATATTCTTGATCTCAGATCAGGGGCAGAGGACAGCATGGAGGTGATGCAGGGAACAATACAAAACAGTCAACATTTAGCTGCTTGCTTCTGTTTAATCTGTTTGTGCTGTTTTAGATGTTAGGCAAATTCTCAAGGTCACAAGTACCTTGCTCAAGTCAACAGCTAGAGGGGACAATGTTAAGGTACTCATAGCTGGAATCCCAACCACCCCATCCCCTTCCTTCCCCTTCATTACTACTGGCTTATCCAAAGTATCATACTCTTCCACCTGAAATTCGGCTGCAGTCCTTGCTTCCTTCTCCTTCTCCCTCTCTGGTGACCTCTCTTTGTCTATTCTCATCAAGTAGTTATCAGGCTTTTCATTAGTGGTCTGAGTAGCCTTTTGCTTTTCTGGGCTGTTCCCCCTTGTAGGAGGAAAATGGATGCTTTTAATCAAAAGGGTCAATAGAGTAGCAGAGATATAGCAAGAATTCACTGGGTTCATTTAACTATATTTTGCTGCAGAATTTTCCCTTGTGATGGCCAAATTCCTACTTGCAAAGTGTTGACAACCATGATCCTTGGTAAAATGTGAACAGAATGAAGTCAGTGTTGTGGACACCATCCTAGTTCAGAATCCATATCTCAGAGATGTCTATTTCCTATGGAATATCTTCACACACTGGAGGGCTTGAATTCATGCTGTGAACTCATGCCTGTGACTTGGATCAGGCAAAACTGACAAAAGCAAAAGTGTTTCTGAATCTGCACACAGCTGTCCTCAACACCAAAACAGCCTTTAAAATTTACTGCTTAAAGGTCTGAAAACATAAGAATTATCTATAAGGTCTGGAATTTGTAGCTTATATTTGTTTTTTGAGCTGCCTCTTTTTGAGACAAGTTGCCTATGCAGTGTAGTTGATGCCTGTCTAAAGAAGCTGTGAACCTTTTCCTCTGACTAGGGCAAAGGCAGCAGAAAGCTGTGAGAGCCTTGGACCTGTGGGGAGCCTGTCTTCATTTTTACTTGTTTCCGTTCTTTGCAAAAAGATAAAGATTTTCTGTTGGTACTTCTAGCCAATTTCTACAGCACTGAAGACATCCAAATGGCTGCTCCAAGTCTTCCAGGCACTCCATAGACTTTTCTCCAGATGGAAAAGACCAATAAAGTGCTGAAAACTCTGATGGAGAGGAGAAAATGTAAGGAGAAAATAAACCTCCTAAATGCTGATTAAACACAGAAAAGTAGAAGCATTTCCCATGATTTCCTGTCTCAGTGTTCACGTCAAACAGTTTGTTGACTACCACTTGGTCTTTTTCTAAGGTTTATGAAAAATAAACAGTCCTCCTGTGAAATTACATTGAACAAGCACCAGATACAGAGCTCCCTTCCCCCATCACCTTTCTGCACTGTTTCAAAGACTTACTTAATGATTTACATTGTTCACAGAGTCACTCAAGCGGGCAAAGTGGAATTCCACCTGATCAGTAACATGGGGTACTTCCCATCTGAGCTGGAGTGTGAGCTCTTTGTCAGCTCTCCTAACGTGCCAAGAGCTATATGGGAACTGCCGAGGTGACTATAGATTATAAGGGCAAAAAATCTGCTTTTATTTTTGCAATGGCGTAAAAAAAACTCCATAGAGAATGTCATTAGGACAGGGGACAAAGTGAACGTATGCACATCAACACATTATCCAGCCTCAATAGCACATGGTACATTGTCTCCAATATCAGACAAAAAAACCTCACAAGAGACAGAGATCAAAGGGTTAGCTTTTCAGTGATCTTGTCATGCGTCTTCTTAAATGATAATGTAAAGGTTTTAAAAAACATTTACCGTAATTTCTACTAAGTGTCACAGCCTAGTGAACCATTAAAAGTGAAGCAGCTCACTGAACCGCACAGAAGTGAACAGATGGAATTCCACCCTCCCTCTGCTCCAGAGCCTCCTCGAACAATGCAAAGTCTTCTTTCAAATCTCCTCCTCTGAGCTCATTACCCAGGGCAAATATGTGGCAGGTTCTACTGCCACAAAGGCTGGGGCTTGCTCTTCTTCATGGCCAGGCTGTGTGGTAAAATTTTTCAAAAATTAAAATAATAATTCAGTCTGGTTTCTGCACTTATGCAATTCTTTCTTTGTTCCTCATTTATTTGGATGCTTTGAGAAAAGGAGGACATCCTGATGTGAGCTTTCCTGGGTCTCATGGATCACTGCCATTCTTGTTTTCTCCAGACTTATAAACAAAGGTATCCATTTTCTTTGGGAACAGTAGTTTGCACCTCCACAGTTCTGAATTTTCTAGAGAGAGAAATGTAGCCCTGCTGTTGCACTAACCTCCTCCTTTTACATCCTCCTCTCTGCTTCCCTGCCTAGGTGACAAGTAATTCTGCACAGGTATGCATGATCTTGCACTCTCCCTGCTAATTTTTTAGATTGCTTTATGGGCTCATGGAAATTTGGATCATTATCTCAGGGCTGAAATTTCCACTGAGTTTTGTGGGTTTTGTGAGCACAGTGTGAACCATCTCCTCAGGCCAGCTTACAGTAGAGGCTAGTAGGGGGTCCTGCAAGCTCCAGTGAGGCATTTGAATCAGTGGTGCAGCAGCTGCAGGGAGAGTAGGCTGTGGGGAGAGGTGGGGGATGCTCAATGCTTGATAGGTGCCAAAGGGCTTAGGAGGAGAGGATTCATGCAATAAACTCTAGTTCCACACTGTGCCATCCTCTCTCTCTCCAAGGAGATGGCTGATGAAAGATATCACACAAAGGAATGATCTTTGCTTATATTTCTCCCCCCAACACAAAACAAAAAGGTCCCCATCTACTTGGGGACTTGGTAAGCTTAATTTGTGCTTGGTTCATTACTACAATGTGTAACTGGACAAAATCAACTACTTTTCATCTTTATCTTTGAAACAATATGGCAGTCTTTTGTTCTGAAGTCACTTGGAGAGCATGGAGGCCAGAATTTGTAAGTGATGGAAAAACCCTACAATTAAATTGGTTTTTTTTCAGATTCTGAATCTGTTTGATAGGTATCAGTGCAGCAGAGGAAAAATCACCATTTTGTCCTCAGCTTAAGCACGATGTAAAATCAGAAGGGTTCTCTTGGAGCTTGGGTGCTAGCCATGAGGCCTGCTTTGAAATCTGGGATACAATATGCACCTTAGAATCTTGAGCTCTCCACTTTGCAAGTTGGAACTGAAAGAAATAATTCCAGCCTTTCGGGATACTGGAGAAGGTTGGAGTTTAACCTCAGGGTGTGGCTGGCTGGTGATGTGGGCTGAGAAATACATGACTGTGGGGAAGGAAGACGGAAGGCTCTGGTACCTCCTTCCCAGGGAGAAGCAGCAGCCCCTGTCACAGGCTGTGTACAGAAGCAGGAGATGCTGCCAGCTGAACAGCACATCCCTACTGGGGCACAGAGTGCTGCTTAGCCAGGCACGACCAGCCCGGGCTCTGCCTGGCCACGCTCTCTGCTGACTGCAGCATGCCCTCACCAAGGGCACCCTGTTTCTCCTCAGGAAGCATCAAAGTACCTCCCTCAGCACATTCCCCTTCACCCACCACACAGCCTTCTGTTTTCACGTCCGTCTGCTGTCTGTCCATTTCTCTGCTGGGTCTCTTACAGGGCAACATCTTCCTGTTCCTTCCCAGAGTAACACTTAGCCATATGACTCTGACCTTCCCACCACTAGTCAAGCAGAAGGAAAAGGGACCTCTCTGGTGCAAAAAACTGTGATGTTCAGAAGAAGATCCAGTTTGCTCAGATATGGCAGCTGAAAGCTTAGGTAAACTGGGAAGGGCTGAATTGGCTTACCAGGAAAGGTTACAGCACCCATCACCTGGATGCAGCAGCCATCTGAGGAGAGGCACGGTACCTGGCTGTGTCTCTGTGAAAGGAAATGTGTGTGCTTGAACCACATCTCTGACCATTTAACCATTTGGGGTAATTTGTATGGGTCAAGATACACTTCTTCCTCTTGGCTCTTCCATGTTGTCACGGCAAGTGAGAATAGGCACCATATTGCCAGGGTGGACCCTGTGCCATGTCGTATGCATCCACTTCTAAGTGGTCTTGAGCACCACAAAAGTGAGATCATACCCTTCTGTAGGAAAGTAGCAAACCTGGTTTCCCACTGTCAGCAGCTTCATTAAGAATGTACACCCTGAATAGCCCCAACTCATGTCCTCTGCCACAGCCATGGGAGTACTCAGAATGGAAGGCACTGGTCTTTTATTTGTGGAAATAGATACAAATGAGTGCTCCATGTTTCACTATCCTATTTCTTTTTTTTCTTCTTCTTCTTCTTCTTTGCCATTTACATTGCATGCATTCAGTTGAACAACTTGGCTTCAGTCTTGATTGAAATATTTAATGGATATTATTCATTGTTGGTATTCTCCTGATGTTGTTCTCATTCATTTTAAAACTGCCAAACCTTCCCATTTTTCAAGGATGCCTAGCCTTTTAAATAAGGAAAGCATTTTGATACCTTTATTACATTTTTTGAGGCCACATTATCTTGTTTTTGCTATCATTTTGGCTTTGATTTTAATAAACTGAATAGAAATAGCAGTCTCTCCATTTCTTAAATACTGCATGCTTTTCCATTATTGTCCACAAACAGTTGATTCCAATCAACTTTCTACAACTCATTCTGTCCTCAGAATTATTGTACTTTTATAACCATTCACAAATATTTTCAGAAGTGCTTCCAATGTGATGATATTATAACCTAGCCCTAAGGGTTTATTATCTTCCACATTATTCATTTCACCTAGTCTTATTTCCTTGGACTAAGTCCAAAATAGCCCCTGGTCTTGTTGATTGCTCCTCAAACCGAAAAAAAACCTCTTTGGTACTGCACTCAGAAGCACGCATCCATCCTTAATGACTCCACTACTGCTATGCCCATCAATGTCAGTATAATTGAAATTCCACTGTAGTCACTGCCTCTGCCTTTTTGCAGCTTACCCCTTATCTATGTAAGTGTTGCCTGATCTACTACTTTGTTTTAACCACTTCTCACATGCACGCCAGTTTTCTTTTTGGACTGTTTCACACCTTGAAGAGGTCCTTATTCATGCTTCACATTTTTCAATTATTTGACAAGCTGAATGGAAAAGAAATAGCGTTATAAGGAGCACTTTACCTATTTTTGGATTTCCCCTCAATGTGGGCATATCTCAGAGAATTTGCCAATGTTGGTTACTCAGGTGCAAAAGAAAGTGGTGAACATAAACAGAGGGAAAACACCTCCATATTTAAGCCGCATATATTCTTTTCGACAGGCAGGTTTTTTGGGACAATTCTGACGGTAAAATAAAGCAGAACATTTAGGATGCTTCAGATAATACAACCCTCCTCCTGGTGAGCAAACCATGAGGGGGCTTCCTGACCCTAGCAGTGTTGCAGTGCCAGCAGAGAGAAACCACTCTTCCATTGCTTAGGCATACACTCAGCCTTCGAGAGCCTAATTTGGCTTTTTATATAAGCAGATCTTCCTTAAACAGAATTTCAAGGTAGCAATCAGCCCTTTACACTGTAATTCTGAGAAAGACAGAGCCTTTCCCCTCATTTATTAAAAAGAGAAAGTTTTACTCTTATATGGCATGCCGAGATCTTGGATTTTTGAGGTGGGTGGGTAGAATAGTTTACTTCCAAAACTGCATAATCTCACTGCTGATATTGCTAAACTGTGTGCGATTTTAAATGGAGCCTGGTGCTGCTGAGACTCAGTGAAACGAAACCTTCACAGGTCTCAAGGTCCCCTGAGCATTGGCTTTACTTGGGGGGGTGGGGGGGCTAAGGGGCCTGTTGCTTGAAATAGTTGAGGATGCAGGTAAAATAAATACCAAATAAAGCTTAAGGGCTTGAGAACCCTTGCTAGGCGACGCTGCCTGTGAACAGAAAGACTGTGGTGTATTACTAAGATGCCCAGCTGACTGCCTTGCTGATATCCAAACACACCCAGCCCGCAGCCACAGGAGGAACTCATCCGTGTTTCCAAACAAGGATCCTGCTTCCTCAAGGGGCCAAGTCTGCTGAGCCCCTCGCTCAGTCCCTCCCATGGGGAGCCAGCAGTGTCTTGCAGGGCCAAGCTGACACACATAATGGCATTCCTTTTGTCCAGGTACCCCTACTCACACAAGGATGCTGCACCTGGCAGATATTTCCAGTGAGCAGCTGACACCAGGGTGCTGCCTTCTCACTATCTCAGTGCCTTGGGAAGTTGTTAGTGAAAGGATTACAATGTCCCTTAATTTTTTCATACACCTCCCAGTGTAATATTGTGCCTAACCTCCCATTTGGGCATCGCCCATTCTGCAGTGCATGTCTAGTGTTTATTTCAGTATCTGTCAGAGACCCAGGGTTAAAACTATTGGAGGTCCAGATGACATCTGGCTTCTCAGCTCCTCCAGAATATTGGCTGCAGTGTTTATCAGTGCATTATTCATCAAAACTGATGATGCAAAGTACAACATGCTGTCTGCAGCTCAGCGTAAGAGTGGAAAGAAGTTGGCAGAAATGCCTAGTGTTCTGTGAGCAGCATGTAATCAATAGTCTGGGTGCTTGTTCACTTTATGTTGATGACTATTCCCTCTGGTACGTCTTTGTATATTTTTGGGTTCTCTGTATAACCAGCTGTGCGATTTTTCTCTCTCTTTTCTTGATACCAGCTTTGATAGAACAGAAGGGGCAACCTTTTGTGCAGTAGGTGTCAAATCAAATAAACTATTTGCACAAAGCCTGGAAATGAGAGTCAGAGAAAAAACAGATTTAGTTGAGATTTTTCAAGACAGACTGATATTTTTTCCTTCTTACTTTTTCTCTAATTTTCTTTAAGGAGAAGGGGAGAGATTAAATGTAGTAGAGCTAAAGATTGTTTTAACTGTCATTGAAATTTTGAACTGAATTCTGCTTTTCAGGTAAGGTACATGTAGCAAGATTCCAGAGTCTTCGGTGAAGTTACTCCCATTTACACCAGCGTAACAGAGCAGAGTGTGAATGCTTATCTTTAATGCAAGAACTTGCAAAACAATAATCAGATTCTCAGCTGGGGTAAGTTGGCAAGTTTCCATTAAAGTCAATGGACCTAGGCTGATTTACACCAGCTGACGATCTGCCCCAGTGTCTGCTACACTACACACACCACACGCACACACGAGCCATCGCTTATTTATTTTCAGTGTTAGACCTGCATATAAATTTGGGGCAACAACAACAACAAAAGAACAGTGGTAGGTGAGTCTTTTTAAAAAGCCATATCACAGATAAGAGCAGCATTATTCTTCTTACAGATCTCTCCTTAGCATGGGAGTATCACTATGCAAAGTCTTACTAGCCCTGTCCAGTGCAGAAATTATAAAGAAGAGTGGAACTGAAAATGGCTGCTTCACTTGTGGCCCAAAGCAAAATAGCAATCTTCAAAATTCTGAAATGGAGACCTAGCACTAGTTCTCCTAAGCAAAACATAAGGGAAGCAAAACAAAACAAAATCTTGCTATGTCATTTAATGGCTCTTCTTAGAAGGGTTGTGTAATTTTTTTTTTTCCAAAGGGGTTCACAAATGTGTTAACCAGCAGCATGTGGATCAGTATGCACCACAGCAGAGGGGGGCTGCTATTCATCGGTTCTCTGCCATTTTCCCAAAGCCACACAAGGCCAGACCATGCACAGAAGGGATATGACTGCTGCTGGATCTGAACAGTGGGTCAGTCCCAGAGCACCATTTGGCCCATATGATGTGGTTTTTATATTTGAACAGGACTACTGATAAACAGTAAGCATTGTATCTTTGTCTAGGTGAGATGAGCTCATAGAAAACATGGGCGTGTAAATCAGCAGTTTATTTGCTCTTTCAGCAGAGATCTGTTGTGCTTTCAAGACTGAGAAATGCACCATAGGGTGATTAAGAGAAAAAATAGAGAGAGGAACAATGAGTTTCAGACTTCAGAATGTTTGTCTAGGTAATGTTACTGGGATTGAAGTTGAAATGGTGTTCATGAGGCTGTATAGACTCAATAGGTGCCGTCTGCAGCTCTTCTGTCACAGCATGTGCTCTTCCTGCCTGAGACAGGGAAGTAATAACTTCAGTTCTATTGCCATAGCTAAGCAACCTTCCAAGACTCACTAGGGCCACAAATGCAGGCTTTGTGGGCTCACATGGAGAACTGAGGAATATCAGAGGGCCTGTCTTGTACCTACTCTGTCTTGGGCACTTGGAGATATTTTTTAGCAGCTGCAGAATCCCCAGTGTTTGGACCAGAGAAAATGATGGGATGAGAAATACTCCCCCACTGGTAAGGAAAAGATATTTTATATTTCTAAAGATCTGTAGTTTTAGGTCAAAAGACAAACTGTCCTTGAGGATGCACAAGACTGAGGGAACGTGGGTTATGCTGGAGTTGGTATCTCTGCCTTGGCACTATTCCACATGCTTTCTGCAATATGTGGAGTATGTCCTGGAAGCATAATCTTTCCTAGAGGAGAGTTCTGATTAGCTCGTCAGACTGACCTGCTCATCTTATTTGTCTCAGTTCAGTAGGCATGCTGCTAAGCTCAGGCTTTTTGGATCTCTCTGAGTCATGGGGTGCTCTGGCACAGCAGATCTCCTAGGCTGGGAGTTAAAGAAGTGACAATGCTAGAGGCAAGTGATTTTTGAGAACCACAGAGGAGAGGAGAAAATAAAGAGTGAAAGTGGGTCACCACTGCTATACACTGGTGTTAGATTTGATTTTGATCACAGCCTGTTGCCAAATCGTGGCACATTTAGCTTTGTCCCTCAGGGGACTGTGGTACCAGAAGATCTTGCTGTGGGCAGGAGGAAGGAAACAGTGTTATTGTGGTTACCCATAAAACATTCAGCAAGACAGAACTTTATTGCAAGGACTGTTTTGCATTGATGCAGACTGCAGGATTTGGACTGGAACAGTTAAAGAATTTGCTTGCAGTTGTATAACAGGAGATGGGTCAGACCAAGGACCAAGAGCATGTGGTGTGGTTGTACTATCCTGTAATCATTAAACCACTTGTCACTCCTTGCTCCTGTACTTTTCAGGCTTTCAAAGGCTGAGCACAACTTCAACAAAATCAGACAACAGGAACCCATCATGAATGTTGCAGCTTGTAACGAATGGTGTATTGTTTGTACAGTCCTGTGGCTCTCTCCTCCCTGCAGTGTTCTCTGCCTTTCACTGAACCCCGAGATCTGTGTGATGATACTCCTCATACCCTAAGGTTCTTTTCCTTCCTAAGAACACATACATTATAGAAATATTAAGAGTAAAACCATCTGAAATATCTTGGTTTGCCTCATTAATATTAAAAATATTTCTTCTTCAAAATAAAAATGAAAATTTCCAAACTAGGGTGCTTGCTGAGGTATAGGATTGTGTTGTTTCATTTCACAGGGAAGATAAATTTGTTAAAAATTCTGGTTTAGCAAATGTTTTGCTTGGTAGACTGAGACAACATGGGCAAATGGGTAGCTTTGGGAGGATCTGGGTTCACACATTCAGAAAATAAAGTAGGAAAGCTAGTGAAGACCTCTGGGATATTTTTTGCAGGAAGATACCAAGTCATGGAAGTAATATATTCCAGTGGAAACCTTTTCTGGCATATGTTCTGGTCAGGTTTATTTCAATATACCTTTTTTTTCAGGGCTCTTCAGGGGAAGAATAAGACTCCAGCTGACTGGAACCTTGTATTCCAGTGTTAAGTTGACTGGATAGCTGCACCAATCCAATGTGCAGAGCCAAGATTTATTTTCATTCTCTTTTTGTATGTGTCGTGAATAGCTCACCAGTGCAACACCTTATACCTGGCATTTCTTTCCTATTTAGTGGGAAGCTGGAGCTTCCTCAGGATCACAGATGACCAAACCTTCCCAAATCATCTCACCTCCCAGCATGGATGCCCTGGTATGCACTGGTACGCCCTGCTTGGCTGATGAGACTGATTGATTGGCAGGAGAAAAAGACACCACACTGAAGCCTGGATGGATTATCTGCACCTCCCAGCAGCTGCACCATCCTCTCTGAAAGGTGCATTGCCTACTTCATTGAAGGCTTTACTTTGCAAGAATACATGCAGACACTCAAATTACTGGAAACATGCTCATAAAGACAACTGAAACATTTGTCTTCATACCTGTGACATGCTGCCTAAACCTTCCCGAAAGGGTCTCTCTGCACCCTAAAAAAGAAGTATTTCCTCTACTTCACAGATTTCAGAGTTGGTCAGCAAAGAAATCTTGGGCTGGTGCTTTGTACTAGGGATGGGAATACAGACTCTCACATACCTTCTCATGCAGGTGAACACACTTTTGTGGAGACACAGATCCTCCAAGTCAGTAACATCTGGGATGACTAGTAGGGTCATAGCCACTGTTGTATGAGGACTGGTGAATGGTAGTCAGAAAATGCATAGTCCTTTTCATACAGGTCTGCTTTCTAATCAAATCTGAGATAAATTTAGAGTAAAAACAGAGCAAAGGAAATGTTTAGCTTTCTGGGACTCTTACTGTCAACTTCTATCTCAGATCCCCAACAGAGAGAGATTTTCCTGTAGCATATCATTTAAGCAAAATGTCCCAGTGTCGGGATTTCCCAATTTTCACTTTTTGCCCCTTGCAATGTGACTCCATTTCAAGCTGTGCTCTATCCACAGGTGTTCACCAGCTCCCTAATAATTCCTTCCACTTGCTAGCAATGCTGCTCCACCTGACATCTGTCCTGCACTTGAGGGATCCCCTTATTCCCTTGCAGAGCTGGGCAGGGCACAGTGACAGAGGTGCACAGCACCACCCACAGCCACATCGCTTTTCTGTCACATTCTGGCACTTTCCATCATGCCTGGCCTGGGACTGCACTCCTTGGTCTCTGGACCAGGCTTTCTCCTCAGGTGGGAAATCCAGCAGCTCCCTAGCAGCTCTCCCACCCTGTCCCTGCCCTCCCAGCCTCCACAGCATAAACCCATCCATGCCATCTTGACTTCCCTTGTTGTGTTTGATGATAGCTGGGCCACCTCCAGATTGAAAAAGTCTGAATTAAAATAAAAAGGGAGAAGTCATTTTGTTCTTTTACACTTGTAAAATTGTGTATGATGTCAAGTTCAGAGCATCCTCTGCATGGAATAATTCAATTGCCTTGCCAATAAAAATGGACCCTAATCCAGCTCCAAGTGAGCTGAGCATTGGTTTCCAAAGGTGTGTTTATCACACATGCTCTAAAATGAAAATGTAGCTATTATTCTTGCTAGACATAAACAAGATTTTAACATTATCACCACGAGTCATTCACTAGCCAAATACCCACAAGGATTTTATTTGTGAGGAAAAAAGATGGCAAATTATTCATCAGTATTGTGGCATCCACAACCTTGGGTCAAATCCTGTGGTGCTGTAGGGAAAGTGACTCCCATTAACTTCAGAGTTAGAATGTGACTTAATGAATTGAACATACAGGAAACAAGGCCCTTAAAAATCAACCCTTTGGATACTCTGTGCCTAACAATTTTCTAATTATCTAAAAGATCATCTAAGCTTCTTTTTAAGCTTCTTATAAACCAACCAAAGTTCATTATGCTACTATTAACATTAGTATGACTTACTATAAATAATAATGTGAATATTTATCTATCTCAGGGATATATTAAAAAGAACCTCAGGGAAATGAGGCCATACAGAGAATTTTGCTGCAGGACCAATATTTCTTAGGGGAATAGTGATTTTGAGAGACTCAGGTTTAAAAACTTTAAAGCACTTTTCAGTTAAAATATCAACTAATTTAAGTCTAACTAATCTAATTATTACCCAGTCCAGAAAATATTAGTCCATTTCTCACAAGAAGGGAGGGCATAGATTCCACACCTACTTTTTCAAGAACTTTCTCTCTGATTAAATAATCTTATAAGAATATTTCTTATGTAGGAGTGAAATGGTGTAAAAACAATTCACTCAGCCAAAACAAGCAAACAAACAAGACCCCAAAGCCATTTGAAATGTTTCTGGTTTTAGTGGCATAGCAATAGAATGAATCAGCATTAAAAACAAAGAAAACTGAGCTTCTTTCCTTTTTTTTTCCTTTTCCTTTGTAAACCATTCAGTTTGGATAATCCACTTTTTTTTTTTTTTTTTTTTTTTTTTTTTTTTTTTTTTAAAAAAAAAAAAAGCCTAGGACAATGATTAACACACACTTTTTTTTTTTTTTTTTTTTTTTTTTTTTTTTTTTTAAAAAAAAAAAAAGCATCTGCACATCAATTACCCAAGCACTTTAGAATGCCATAATCTCATTTTGTGACCAGGATGTGAAATTCAAATGTCATCCAATTCTATCAGTAAATGACATTTTGGTGCCTTGTACTAGATATTGCACTATATCAAAAACTCCCCAGCTTTTTTTTTTGCTATTTTTGAACACAAGAATATGTAAGAGAAAACAAGTATAATATTTATTTTCACACTATATCAAAAAGTCCCCAGCTTTTTTTTTGCTATTTTTAAACACAAGAATATGTAAGAGAAAACAAGTATAATATTTATTTTCTAGATTCATCAGAGAGATAGATAAGATTGGTTTTATCAGACACTGGGTAAAGACAAAGGGATTTATAATTCACTTTATGAATTCACAGTATAAACTCAGTGCTGGGCTGTAAGTGTTGTCGGTGTATTATTTCCCATGTACATTTTTGACACATGCACTAAGATATTTTCACCAGCAGATCTGTAGACACTGTTGTGTATGGGCAAAAATGGAGTCTACTAGAGGCATGGTAGAAAATTTTTCCCTAAAATACTTTCCTTATTGTTAAATCGTTATTAAAGCAGGTTGATAACTCGTTTGCAGTCTCTTCTAATACTATTACTGTCACAAATGACATCACTTTTTAACAAGATGGATGCTTTCAGTGCCGGGCTCAGAAATGCCAAAGTGGAATTAGCAACTTTAAAAAAAATACATTTCAATGTTTATTCATGGTGACAAGTGCTTCTCACACTGTACCTCCACGTTGTTGGCCCCCATGATAGGGCTGCAGTTTTCTTTTAACTCACCAGCACAGGGCAGCTCCAAGGAGGCAAGGCAGGAGAAAGCTTGGCAGGGCACAGCCTGGTGAAGCATGCTGGGGGCTGAATTCCACCCTCCCCATTGCTCCAGTCCAGTGAGCTGCATCCTTCTGAATGCTCCCTATGCTGTGGCCACCAGAATTACAATAAAAAAATATTTGCAAAGTATTCCTGAGTTGTCTGAAGAAAGGGACTTCACGCAGAGAAGATGTCGAGCATAAAACTTAAAGCCTTTAAAAAATATTAGTGTAGGGCAGACATGCACATTCAGAAGCATCTCTTCTGCTGCTAAGAAAGGAACAACAAACAGGCACAAGCTTTGCATAGAAGATGATTTGCTGAAATGGAATTGATGGTGATATGAGCCTTTCAGACACTGGAATTAAAGTGGTGAGCTGTTATTCCCCAGCTCTAGAGTGTTACCACTGCTGTTGCCACGTTTCTGTCTTTTCAATCATGGGCAAAGTGGTCTCTTTGAAAAATACTTCAGAACCTTTTCAAATGCTTTATCCCTTTCTCAGGAACGAAGTTGTCAACACTACATTGTCTGTTTCATTTTTAGCATTATTATTGTGTTTCATCACAATAAGTAAGTTGGCCACAGCCCCAAAGAGGAGGATTTTCCTCTCAAGCTGTGCCTGGCCCTATGCTTGTTTTGCTCTCCCCACTCCATAAGTAACCAGCAAGAGGTGCAGTCAATAATGTCAGAAAATCTAAATAATGTGAGAAAATCTCAATTGACAAGTGTAAGGGATATGTAATTCCAGTTTGCCAAGTCAAGAGGGACAGGGAGGAGCCCCTGAGGAACCAGTGAAAAATGCACACAACCACATGCACATGAGATATTGTTCTTTGATTGAAGAACTATGAAACCCTGAAGAATACTATGTCACATGAAATATAAAAGGATCCTTTGGGAATTATTCTGCATTCAGGACTCCAATGATCTTTCCATGCTGCCTTTTGGGCTGACTCTCCTTAACTGGCACTGCCCTTAAAATGCCTTCCAACATGCTTCCAGCAGGAAAAGTGTTTGTAGGACATGGCAACCAGCTGTTAGGCAGACATCTCTACTGCAGACTCCCATGCTGCCCCTGAAATGAGCAAGATTTTATAGGTCTACTTATAAATGGTTTTCTCCTTCATTTCTTTTTTCTCCTGGTTTGCTCCTTCATGTTTTCTCCTTCATTTGACCCTTTGCTTTTATTGCTCTGGGAAGTCTGTTTAGTGTTCTGTGGTTTATCTAGGATCTTGGGAAAGAATCATAGGAAAACACAATGAAAATATTACATAGTATAAAGAAGAGCAGAAGCCAGATGAATTTAAGCAAAGTGCCTTTTAAAGGGACTTTTTCTCACGGCTGAGGACAAAGAGGTGTGAGATAATGCCTTGGAGCATGTATTGTTGCTCTTTATGTGTTGCACTGGGAAATCAAATCAGTAAGAAGGGTGGAAACAGTGAAACTCCAAGCAACATTAGTATATACAGCTGAGCCACAGCACCCAAGAGAACAGAATCTGGGTCACAGTGTTGTCTTACCTTACAACATGATGAAATGGCCTCTGAAGAGCACAACCAATGACCAAAAAGCAAGGGGAGAGGAGTTTGGCTACTCTAAAGCCTCAGCAACAAGACTGCTCTTTCTTTATGTAAAAGGGGTATTTGAAACCTAAATCAAATTCCTAAAAGGGGAAAACCGTGCTAGGAAGCAAAAATTCAGACCCCTCCTGATATTTTTCTTTCTTATCACCGTTTTTAGGCTTTTCAGTGTGCATTGGATCAGGTGTGGAGCTTTATGCCTTATCTTACTTGTCTCTGTGTAAAAGGTACCTGCATTTTGCCAAATCATGAGCTGAGACACAGGCCATAGTAAGTCTGTCTTTGGTGGTTATGTTTAATTCAGCTTGCATTTCAGAGTCAAGAGCTATAGGGCAGTTGCTTCTGAGCAGCATTTTAAGGATTGAGTTCACATGGTAAGTATGATACAACACAATTTTCAAAGCACTTAAATGTCTTCACCTACTTTAAACTTCCAGGGGAACTAGAATTGCTCAGCACATCTGGAAGAAAAGAGGTGTTCCTCCTGTAATAAAATCTCTGAAAGAGACAGGTTAATAGCTCTGACTAAGTAAATTTTTCCTCATTAACACTTTCCTCCCTTACCAGTGCAGGGAACCCTGCAGATTCTCAGGCACAGCCAGCACTTCTCTTTGCTCCAGACAAAGCCAATAAGAAAGCAACAAAATCTATAATCCTTTGTGCATTGCTGTGCACATAAACTCAAAGCTGACCTATTCTTTCAGTTCAGCTTTAGAACTATTTTGGTTAGCAGCAATAAAACATCAGGGTTGCACAAGGCTTTACCCATGCTGTTAATGAGCAGTCAGAAGGTTACATGGCAAAATATATTTCCAGTTTCTCACTTAAGCTTTGTCTAGCTTTGTATCACGCCTAAACTGTCCTACAGAAGCTGAGAGACCAGGGCATCATGTATATAATGGCAAAGATGACATTGGAAGATAGCTGTGATTTTGGTTCAACTTCACATCAAGGAAATCTGTACAAATTGTGATGTTGCCCTCATCAGGGGTGTCTGGAGAACTCTGCCCAGGGCAACTCAAAAGAAGCTCATGGCTTGTTCAGTTTGTCACACAGATCATGGCCAGCTTCTCATCGTCTCTGCTGACCCTCCAGATGGGCCTTTGGCAATTCTTCCATACCAGTTTCTTTCTTTTCTGTCAACCTCATCCCCACAGAAGGAAACAACAGCTCTGTTCTGCCCTGAGAGCAGTGCTGGAAAGGGTTAATTTTGCACTGTCTGACTTCTGTGTAAACACTGCTGACATTTCATCACTGGGATTTGTCACTAGCCAAAATAAGATCACATTCACCAGTTTAAAGGCACCGAAGAAGTGTCACTGGCATCTCTGTGCTTAGGGCTGCATTACTGTCTCTGCTACAGATCTTGTTTTCACAGATTAAGAGCATCCACAGAAAGTTCTGTATGCACGGCTGAAGCTGTTTAAGAACTGTGTGGTAGAGGAAATGTGAGGACAGACAGAAAAATGCAAAGAAACACATGAGACAGAATAATAGTCAGAAGGAATACATTAATTAAAGTACTCTCCTTGAAAAAGGAATGGCCCTCCTTAGGCTTAGATGGGAACTCAGAAAAACCTATTGCCAAAAGCAAGGTGGGGGTCTTTGGTTCCTTATTCACTTTTGAATAACTGCATCCAAACAGAAAACAAGAATTTAGGGTGGGGGTGAGTGAAAGGAAATGCTTCTTTCTAAGGCACTTTGCCTGGTTTGGTACCTGGGTTTACAAATGGAGATCTCTGGAAGTGAAACAGCTCAAGGCTGTGTTACAACTCTCTGGACACTCTCTCTGACTTCCACAGCACGACTAAAATGAGGTGAGGACAACTGTGCAGCAGCTTCTCTTATGAGCTGCTGGGGAGTGGGGCTGTAAACTGAGGGCAAACCTTGCCCTAATAATTTTAATGGGTGACATTTAAAGCACAATATAAATTTAAGGCAAACAATATGAGCTAAACCAATACAATATAATCTATGATTTGTAAGTGCTATTGCTAGTTACTCTTTTTGTGCAAGTACTGTAAAATGACAGCCAGCCCAGGATAAGTTAATGCCAAAAGATGGGTTTGTGCTCTGAGCTCTGCTATGCCTGAGCTAATCTTCTGGGTAGGAAAAGCATAAAAATTACAAGTATCCAAGAATGAGTAACGCTTGTAAGTTTTCGGCAAGGAGATAATGAGACAAGTTCACCAGTTGGCTCAGCCTTGCTGATCCAGACACAGTGATGACTCTTGGCAGGCACAAGGATGAGATATAAGAAACAGGTCACAACTTTTAATCTAATAGGTCAGAAAAGTGGGATTCAAGGTGGAAAAGCCTGGGGTTTGGGTGTCCAACCCTCTGCCCCAAAATAATATAGCCTGTCCTGAGCCATAGGGGGACTTGCCTCCCATTCTGAGTACCCCCAGGCTTCATCCTGCAGGCAGTACTACCACTGGGGAGGAGAGCTTATTCTGGAAAGTCATTAGTTTTTTCTTCCTGTGATGGACATTAGGACAACCACTTGGTCTTTGCTTTTGGGAAGAAAACCTGAGGCCTGTGTTCCTTACAAGGCAGCAGTCACAGTCTGTGGTGATCTATATAGGTGTCTATAAACTGTTAAAATAAAAGGTTTGAGTCCATATTCAGCTTAAATAATCCCAGGAGGGAGATACTTCAGAATCAGACAATTTTAGCTCCAAGGGGAAAAATTTTTCTTGGTGCCCAAAGTGAACCAGTCCTGCAACACCCTAAAACTGCAATCCCAGCTCTCCACAAAGCTGTACAGGCAGTCCATGACCACACGGGTAGATGAAAGAACTGATTGTGGGGCCAGGAGGCACCAGCACAATCCATCAACTCTGTGGTTGAAGGGGCAGGAGGGACTTCTGTATAGCCAAACACCACACAGGGGACACCCACCTGAAAGGAGGCAGAGATGCTGGCACTGGCCACGATGGTGTGCAATCCATAGTGGGGGCTAGAGGAGGAGTTAGGTAGCTGCACATCTCCCTCATGCCCATCTTGGCTGTTTGCCATGAACCAGTGCTTCCTCATCCTCCCAACTTCCATGCACAGTGCTTTCCTTGCCTGTAGATCCTGGTGTAGACACACGAACTGCACACTGCAGGCAACCCCAGCACCAGTGGTGCAGCACACACCACTATGCCAGGGAGGGAGCTCACCTTCTTCTACCAGGACAGAGGCAGTGGGTAGCACCACACCCACATGTGTGCCTCGTGAAAGTGGTGCAGCTGCAGCATAGCAAGGAAGACTTTGCAGGAGAGGATGGGAAGGAGGAAGTGTGTGCAGGCCCGAGCTGGAAAGTACAAGACAGGAGCTTGGAGAATTTAATCTCTCAAACTCAGTCTCAAAGAGCCAGTTCGGGGCTTGAGGCAGTGATAAGATCATAGAATCATAGGACCATTAATGTTGGAAAAGATGTCCAAGGTCGAGTCCAACCTTTCATTGAACATGACCATGCCAACTAAGCCACAGTCCTAAGAGCCACATCAAATCATTCCTAGAGAGCTTCCAGGGATGGTGACTCCAACTTCCTACACTGCCCATTCCAGTGCTTAACCTCCCTTTCCTGATGTTGAACCTGTACCCACCCTGTTCCAGTGTGAGGCTATGTCCTCTCATCCTGTTGCTCGCAGTGGGAAGAGACTGACCCCCACCTGGCTACAACCTCCTTTCAGGCAGTGCTAGAGAGTGATAAGGTCTCCCTTGAGTGTCCTTTTCTCTGGGATAAACAACCCCATCTCTCTCATGTGAAACTCTCTAGGCCCTTCACCAGCTTCCCTGCCCTTCTCTGGACATGCACATCACTGCCTTTCCTGCAGTAAGCACCCAGATCTGGACAGAGCCCTCAAGGTGCAACCTCGCCAATGCCGAGGTGTGGCCTCACCAGTGCTTCTGGCACATCTTCTGGATGTGGAAGACAGGAAAGAATATAAAGCCTTTCTTCTCTGCTCCCTGAGTTCACACTTGGCCCATGGTGGCAGACACAAATTGTTATTTCTGTGTGATGGGTGTTTGCAACACCCATATTTCTGCAAGGGGGGTTCAGGATGGCCGAAACAGCTGGAAATCTGCAGTGACACAAAACTACCAATAAAACTGCTGGAGGCTGGAAGAGTCCCTGCTAGAATGTTGGGAGGAGACATGTCCTAGGTCCTGAGTCAGCCCTGCTAGGTAGATGTGAGAGGACCCTGCAGGGATTTTCTGTGTCTCACATGACATGCACAGCAGCCAGAGCAGCATATCCCTGTACAAAATGAGGTGAGATGTTCCCATCAATTTGGTAAATGTCACCTGTACAAAAATAAGCCAGCACCCCACCCTCTAAGAAAACACCAACATTTTAACAGCTAAACAGGCACTGCCTCTTCATGGATCTCAGTGGTGCTCAGAGGCTGAAACGGTGACGGTGTGATGAGGGAAGGAAGACACTGCAGAAATTTAGTACTTGGCTGGTGTGGCTGTGGGGCACATCAGCTAGGCAGATGAATAGGAAAACATGGTCAAGACTTTAAGATTACACTCTTCAAGCAGAACAGGAGCTGCTTCCTGGTTCAGGTCACACCAAGTTACAGCTGATAATAACATGGGTTAATATATATGTTCTTTGTCAGCCTTGTAATTTGGGTAGAAAGAATGAGTGTTGGTTAATTTTTATCCTTTTTTTTTTTTTTTTTTTGCTGGAACATAGTAACAAAGAGGACACAATAGGCTAGTGTGAGATGTCACCCTTTAAATTCACATGGCTTTGTCCTTAAACAGTAACGATTTTTTATCACTACTGACACCTCAATATATAGCAAAGGACACCCTGAAATGGTCATTGCTATTTCAAATGAATGAACATCAGTACACCACATTGTCAAAAGGAATTATCAACAAAACCAAGGCATTTGAAAACTGAACTTCCACATAGTTATGGGATTTTATGCAGCTGAGAAACTGGTAGCAATAGGAAATAACTCCATGTGGTGTTTTACATGGGCATGTTTGAATTACACATACAACAAGAGCTTTCCATTGTTCACTCTGCTAGTGTGAGTATATAATTTTCCTGCTGTCTTTTCCCCCCCTTTGTTCTTTTCAGCTATTTTGTGATTAACACCGTCTGGGGAAGAATTTCAGTATTTTCTCTGGTTTAGCAGGATGTGAGCGAGGTGGTGCTGCTGCATGAATCTTTTAAAAGCAGCCTAAGAAATATTTAAGACCTTAGTCTAGGAGGAACAGCTCTCCCAGGCATAATTTTTGGTGCTGGTTGCAGCAGGGAGCGTATGCTGTGAGGAAAGTATTATTTTTCTAAATGGAAGGTGTCAGATGGTCACGCAATGTGACTGCATGTTCGAGATCACTGCCTCCCATCTGCAATTTGTGACGTGTGAAAGATTCTGCCCAAATGTGCTCACCAACTGGAAACCCTCGGCACTTTTTTTTTCTTATCAGGAGAGACCAAGATAACCAATGGTTTTACAGATCAGGGATCCTATCAAATTAATATCATTCTAGGATAAAATCTGCTTTAAATACAACCACTAAACTCCAGCAAAGTTAACTAGTACATACAAGTTCATTCAACTGATTAAAAATCCCTACTAGTAAAACAAGAAAATATACATGGATTTTTTTTCAAGAAAAGTATTCTGCTCCTATCTTTTAGCTGAGGGTTTGGTATAAAACATGACAGTCTTTTCCAGCACTAATTAATGCCACTTAATTATAACACTTACTAGGCTCAAGCCAGGCATTAATATATTGTGAATAGTTTCTCCTTGTCCAGCTTCCCGCTGGATCACACAAGATGATTGCTTTTTGCCTCTCTCTGTTGGTTAAATGGATGCCACTGTGGCTAGGGCAGAGGCTTAACAAAGATTATTTGCCTTCAGCAGAGAATATGCAACCTTCCAAGAGGGGAAGGTGCTCCAGACCAGGGTGGTTGGCAGTGCCTGCCTGCCTTTTCCCAGTGAGGGCAGCCCATCGAAGGGGTTATGAGCCAGTGAGTCAAACCTCACCTGTGCTGATGGTGGGGGCCAGGGGATGGCTGCACCTGGACTCCAGGGTGCCTGCTGCAAGGTTCAGGGGCTGCATGGAGCCAGGAGAGCCTGCTGGCAATTGCCCTGGTTGAGACAGGACAGAAAATGGTTTTGTGAGGCAGTAGTCAGGCTACTCCAGTATCCCATCTGGCCAGTGTATGGTTACAAACCTGTGTGATCTTTGCCTATGGTGTGGCTCACCTCATGTTAGTAAATCCCAGAGTACCCCAAAAAGGAATACTTGGAGAATTCAGGGGATGGATATAAACCTCCAGCCAGAGGAGCATCCTCAAGTGTTTTATAGTGTGAGCTGACAGCTACCAGAGGAGAGCTCCTCTCATGTGAGTTACTGTTTTTGATGAACAGTAAGTTCTTTGCATTTTATTTCCCTTCTTGGTTCACCCAGGAGGTAATACAGCAGATATCTGTGCCAGCTCCCTGAGAAGGAGCAGATGTGCTCATGACTCAGCACTGGATGCCTGTCCGAGGAGGGGCTGCTGACCAAGGCTGTGTGATGAACAGGGCCATTACAGGTGTGGCTGCAGCTGTTTGCATGCAGCAGAGCTGTCTGTGACCTAGCTGATGTACATACACAGAGGAACACAAGAGGGAGGCACTTGTACAAATTGGTTAAAGCCTTTCCAGGAAGATAGGGACTTGCCCACATGCCAAGGACACTGTTATCACCACTGTTGTTGGTGCTGGGGTTAATGGATTACACACACCTCTACTGTCCCCCATTACCACACAGGCTTCAGAGAGGTGTTCTTAAAGAGAAGACAGTGAACAAAGTGCAGGTGGAAAGCATTTGAATAACAACCCTTAATTTGTTAAATGGCTATAGCAAAGGTAGATGACAACCCTGGCTTGGGAGAGGGCCATCACACCGGCCTGGAAAAGGGGAAAGATTTTGTCCTTACACCTGATAGATGCCTCTCCTAGGATAAATACCAAGTACTAGTTACAGGTGCAGGCATCTTTACTTGTGAAATGACCCCTGGGCCAGGGAGCCCCTCCTTACGTGAAGCCATGCCAGATATATCCATTGAGCTCTGCTTGGTCTTGCTTGCCCCAGTTTAGCAGGAAGCCAGTGAGCTTTCTTTAAGTGTTTCAGAGCCACTTTCTAGTTGAGTAGAAGCCTCCCTAATCAGCCTATACCCATGTGTGCCTCTGCCTACACTGTTTTGTAGACTCTTCTCCCCCCCGTGTTTATCTTTTTACTTGCCTTATGGATGCACTCAGCCGGAGGGGAGATATCTCTTCAGAGCCTTTGTTTTTTACACAAAATAAATGCCCTATGGTCTCACATACAAAAAGATCTTCATTCCCCCGAGCCTTCCAGCCCTTCTCTGTGCCTGCCGAGACCATGCTCCTTTTCTTGTGTTTTTGTCACCTCTCTATTTCAGATGGTGCCTTTTCCTTGCACAGTGGATGAGTATTTCCCTATTCATGCCACAGCTATGTGATCTGATACAGCCCAGGCTGAATGGCTCCAGTAGGTTGTTTTTTTTTAGTTACCCTTTGATGTATTAGTGTGAGTCCTTCTTTTCCCAAGTGTTACGGTTTAACCCTAACTGGCAAACAAGTGTTCAAGGTAAGCAGTACTTAGCAACAACTAAAACATCCGTGTGTTATCAGCATTATTCTCATACTGAATCCAAAACAGAGCACTGTAACAGCTGCTGAGGAAAAAGAAACTATCCCAGACAAAACCAGAACACCAAGCAGTATCTATTCAATGAACTCCCAGTTCACTATAAAAGAAGCAAACACTGAGATTCTACTACCTTTTTGAGCAAGAGGAGTGGGGAGTTTGCTAAAGGTACTTCAAAATGAATTTGAAATGGAGATCTTTTTCCAAGGTGTGCAGGCATGGTGGAAGACTTACACCCTACAGTACTTCTGAGTACATCTTCCTGCACTTATCTTGAAGCCCACCTCAACCAGGCTTGCTCATTGCTGTCAGTCCATGAGCACCAGAGCCCTGGACAACTTGCTCTTAGGAAAACATACAGTACCCAGGCTCCAAGAGAAGGTCTCTGCCATGCTCAGCACTGATTTAGCATATCAACACCTTACTCTAAGCCTTCCATCCTTCATCTTTCTCTGCTCTTGCCCCACAGGAAGTGATAGCAGCCTTCTGACTGTATTTGTGCTTACTTTTGCCATAATTACTCTGTCTTCTCCCTCATTTCCCTGCTGCAGCAGGCAGCTCACAAGTGGTACTGAGAGTTTCTCTTTGGTGGCCACAGGGCCACCATGTCCTTTGAAGCTGCTGAGTAAGGAGCTTGCTGTAAATCACAAAAGTGCAGTAAATATGTTTTGTCAGCATTCAGTGGTAGGAAAGTCAAATGAAAAAAAAAGGGAAAATAACCAATGCATTTCAGGGACCAGAGCCTTTTCCAACAAAGACCATACTATAGGATCCTTTTTTTTTTTTTTTGCTTGTTTTTGAAGCTGAAACAAAACAGCCAAAGTTTTAGAAGCTGCAGGAAAAAAACCCCCTAACAATAGACCAATAATTTGCCACCTACTCTTTCCCAAGACATGGTGATCTGAAGTGACAAATGACCAAAATGTACCCAAATATTATGTGCATCAGGCAGGAAGTTTGGTGAACACATATTTGAAGGAAGATTTTGTATTGTTCAGAGAGTCACCCAAGCATGGCAAGGCTGGAATTCCATCTGTTTGGCTGTGCTCAATGAACTGGGTCATTTTCAATGGTTCACTAACTTCTGACTATCTAAAAAGTACAGTTGTTATGCTTTTAAGATCTGGGCTGTAAGGCAAGTTCTCCTTACTGTTTTTCACCATCATCCATGGATTTAACATCTCTGGAAGAGGGTTAAAATGTAGTTCACAACCTAGAAGATGAGTCATGTGTCATACACAACACCTGGGTTTCTGGAAAAGAGATGTGACCAATTTACTCACATAACAAACACACTTGTGGCAGAGAAATCCTTGGCAGGACTTTGTTTCCTGAAGAACTAATCTCTAACATTTGGAAAAGCTGACTTCCAAGACTGATCTTTTTGTTTTAGACCTCATGAATATCTCTGCACTCTTGAGACTGATCTCTGGGTGCACTGAAGGACAGTAAACTTTTGAATGGCCTTTTTGACACTGTTCCTGTTTATTGTAAGAACAGCTGCAAAAGCATTTGGAAGACATGGAAAGATAGTGTCTTTGGGAGCAAAAAAATCCAACTTGCTCAAAGGTGGAAAGAGAGATGAGAGAAAGAAATATATCTACCTTTGTCAAAATATGAACTCTAGGGTTTAAGAAGATGATCTTTACTTCAAAGTATGGAATTCACTTCTCATTTCTGTATTGAGTTATACTTTATTCCTACACAGATTGCACTGGGGCAAATGTATAGTACTGTTTTTAGTGTCATAACTTGTTTTTCCTCTGTACAAAGGGGCTAGTAACAGTTAGTTGCCTTCCAAAGGTGATTCATAGTGTTATAAAAAATATAAAGTCAACAAAACCAAGAGGGTTAAAGAATGAGCACAGTTCACCAACAAAACTATATGGACCTCTAAACAGAATCCACTGAAATCAGCACTTTGGAATTTAATGTGAAGAACACATTATGGAACCTGCAATTAAAGACTTTTTCCCCCTAGATGGTCACATAAATAAATGAACCATTCAGAGTGAATCAGTTCACTGAGGAGCAGGAAAGTGCACAGCAACAGCTTTCTGATCACCTCCTGACATGAGTACTATAACTTCCACACCCTGACCTCCTCCATGCCCAAGTTCTTTCTCTTTAGTCCATTTGGGTCACCAGCAGAAAAGTACCCAGGATGAAACTCCTTGTGGAGATATTTAAGCTGCTAAGCACTAAATGTACCTATTGAGTCACTGCGGATGCTGTATATTTAATCTTCTTCCTACCTGGCAGGCAGAAAGGATTCAGTTTTGGTGCAAAGCAGCAGCACAAAATAATGGTACCTCCCACCCAGGTATGGACAGCTTGGTGGAGAAGCTGTGGTCTCACATGTTTGGCAGGAAGAGGAGGTCTCTCTGAAGTTGAGATAGTCCTGCTGTTGAGGTGCCGTGGACAAATGGTGCAGTGAGATGGTTTAGGTTTTTCTACACAGGCAAACAGTTTGCTATTTATATTGTTTAGGAAAAAACACACACTACAAACTGCTTGAGTTCTTGCAGGTTTGGGGATTTTTAGTAAAAAAGAGTGTCAAGGGCAGTAAAATATACACCAATGCCAGGGGTTTCTTTTGTCTTTTTTTTTTTTTTTGAAAATTAAAGTGATTTTAAATATTATTGGCTGATTCTCATGTGATTCTCTTCTAAATTTTCATTTCCATTTTGTGACTAATCACATTCAGTTTTGGCTTACTTTCTCGCATACATTTCTTCATTCTCTGACCCACATAACCAAGAAAATAAAAAGATAAGAAAGAGCTTTTCAGTTAGTTTGAAGTTTACCTCCAAAACAAATCTTCAGATATATCTCAAGAAGTGACCGCTACCTCTGTTTGTTGATTTTATTCTCTCTCCTGTGTCTAGACTGATCTTACATAACTGCCCTGCAATTCCATTGTTTTTCCTTATTCTCTATTTCTCCTGTGGTGGCTGGTGAGGAGATGAGCCCTGTGGTGCAGGATACTGCACCAGCCCATCAACCTGCTCTTCAGTTTTTCATTTAACAGCTGTAGTAGGGATACAAGTCTCAGATCTGGGTAGTGAGCAAGAGTCACAAATTTGTTCTAGCCCGATATCTGATGCCTTGCAGAGTAGTTTCTCCAACACTTACTTAAAGATACATGCATTATTTCTCTGATTGAAGAGGTGCATGTTATTTCTGTCTGCCCATGCAGCCAACCTGGTCATTATGGGAGGGTGACAGGGCATAAAGCTGCTCTACCTGCTTAGATGTGGGGATTGTTGGAAATTCTGAGGCTGCCCAGCTGAACTCCAAGATTCAGGCAACTAGAAAAGTGGCAGAGGAAGGAGAGTTTTTTTTTCAGAGCTGCACTAAGAAACAAACATAACTCATCTGCAAGGTAAGGGGAAGTAAAGAAAGAAATAAAGAAATGAAAAATAATATTTGACAATAGATCAGTGCCTACAAGATGCAAAGTTTCATCAGTGCTCCTGACCTTCACAGCAGGCAACAGGATACATTTTTCAGAAGGTGCCACTGGACCTGCAGAAACCTGTTCCATAATCATATTTTTGCAGCTCATCATGTATCAGAGCCCCCACAGAATTCTCTCTCCACACCCACTATGCCCACCATTTCTGCTTCATAGAAGCAGGTGCATTGAAGTGTAGGGAAGAAAACAGCCACACCAGCAGAAACAATGTCTAATTGGAGTTCATGAGCAGGAACTGAAGGAGCAGCCCACATGGCCAGTGGTTGACTTCTACCTCAGAGGCACCTGAGGTTGGGAGAGGAGGGAATGAACTCCAGACTAAGAGATCTTAGTGAGTTACAGTGGGAATGGGAAGTGTGGTGACTCAGTGCAGATGTTCTCATGCTGCTCAGATGCCAGGGACTGAGGCACTTGGAGAGGGAGACACCTTTGAAACAACAGCGTGTTTAATTTACCCCCATTTTAGCCTGACTCTGCATTGTCTTGTAATTTGCTATTACTTATGTATTTGTGCAAAAATAGAAGAAAGCACATGTTGGACAGTCCCCCTGGCTTGAGTCTATAAGTAATGCTATGTAGAAAATGTTTCTGTGAATCAATAAAGCAACTGTGATTTTCAAACCCAAATAACTCTTTTATTTGACTGAGTGGTTATTATGAAATAAAATAATTTTATGCCTGGTTTGTTAGGGGCTTTTTTTGGCTTTTTTTTTTTTTTTCTATTTGTTTTTTTTTTGCGGTTTTTTTTTGTAAAAAAAATAATTTTATCCCGGTTTTTTTGGGGGTTTTTTTGGGTTTTTTTTTTTTTTTCTATTTGTTTTTTTTTTGCGGTTTTTTTTTGTTTGTTTCTTTTTTGCTGTTGTTAAAATTTTTGGGGGTGTTTTTTGTGAGGCTTTCAATTGGTTGGTTGGGGCTTTTTTTTTTGATTTCTTTGTTTTGTAGGAAGAGCCAGATGAGCAAAGGAAGAGGAAGAAAAGCACTCTGCATCAACTACACCACTACTTGCTTCTGAGTCATTGGCAGCTCTGAAGGAAATTATCTCAAATGCTATAGCAGATACAGAATAAGATGAAGTCACAATTGACAACTTCTCTGGGCTTCCAAATAACTCAAGAGAACAGGATGGCCATTCCCTTGAACATCTTTCTTTATATAAGATGTAGGAGGAAAAAAGCTATATTACATGAACAGACTTCAGTGTGATTGACATGTGCAGGAAGTATCTGGCTGGTAGAACTAAAATGTCCTTGGAATTTTTTAAAAGCATGGATGACAGCTTTGTAACTTACAGAAAAACAAAAAAAAGCCATGCTGGTTGTATCCAACATGGTGAAAGTTATACAGGAATTCATCTAATAGAAGAAGAGAAATTTATGTCTGAAATAAAATCTGACAACTGCTCAGGACCGTAAATTGGCTGTGTTTGTTATATGAAAACAGAATACAGCCCAACCCCCCAGTACATCTGTATGTTGCTTTAGAAAAGGTGTATTTTACACAGCCTAAAATATCTGAGTTGTGTAATTTAAGCAGAAAATATGAATGGTAGCTGCAAACTGTTTGAGAAATGGCTATCTCACCAAATTCACATAGGTCCAGAAAGAAAGACTATATGAGTTAAGAAAGCTTGGAAATAAAAGCACTATAAACACTGAAACAAAAAGGAAAAAAGTTATAACATGAGATGCCAATATTAATGAACACACATTAAGCAGAAATTGGATAAAACCTCGAATCCAAGCTAGTGAACAAGAGGAAACTTATGGATAAAAAATTAAATGAAAAATAAAAGAAGAATCATTTTAGACTTAAAAGAATAAAAAATTTTACCTGAAAGGGGTTTATAATGAAGAAGATGAAGCTATTATAATAAACATTTATAATACAAAATGGTGGAAACATTCAAAAGTTGTGTCTTTTTCATTTAGGGGTAAAAAAATAGATCTATATCCAAATGATAAGAAACTGTTGCTGAACTGTTTTTCAACATTCCCAGCAATGTGTAATGGTGATGATAGACAGACATTCTGAAAGTTAAATATTTAAAATCGTCAGTGTTTTATGTAGAGATGTTTTACTTAGATTTGTTCCTTTAGATTGACTTTCAGTAATTTTTGAAACAAGTCAGATGTTGCAGAGGAGAAACAGAAAGACAGCATTTTGCCAGTGTTTAAAGAAGAGAAAATACCGTGGTCTCATTAGTTCCAGGCCTCTCAGTCTGATATTAGTCCTGAGTTCTGAAATGGGACTATTGACTGAGAATTTGATTGA
The DNA here is from genome assembly GCF_017590055.1 of Onychostruthus taczanowskii. Lineage (NCBI taxonomy): Eukaryota > Metazoa > Chordata > Aves > Passeriformes > Passeridae > Onychostruthus > Onychostruthus taczanowskii. The sequence goes on from NW_024498795.1 coordinate 14,335,850, forward strand.
TAGATAATGTAGTTTAACTAGTGACAATTAACATGGTTTTATAGAAAACTGTTCTTGTAAAACTAACTTCCAAAGATTTTCATGAGATTGCTAATTTAATTGATAATTTCATTTCATACATGAAATTCTGTAAAGAATTCTACTTGTTTATTCAAAGTATTTTGATTAACAGAGTACAGCAACAGAAAACCAGTGTGGCTCATGTTAAATGTATTAAAGCTAGCTAAAAGATATGTCTCAAGGTGTAGTTATAAGGAACAATCACCACTGCCTGTGTTTGTGGTTGCTAGTAGGGCTCTGCAGGTATTGGTTCTTGGCTGTCTATCATTTAACATTATCAGTGACATGGAAGAAAAGATAAAATCATTACGAAAGAGTTTGCAGATGGCATGACATTTGTGGCCATGTTAAATAATGACCCGCAGAGATCTCTGCTGCAGGAGGGTCTGATTGATGGGACAATGGGTGCAAAACACCAGTAATTTCAGCAAAGCCATATATGAGGTACCTAGGGGAAAAATACTTGAAAGGGAGGGAATGTCTTCATAACAGAGCCAGGGAAAAAGATGGGAATTGTGATAACAGGTCAGCTGGGTCTGATTCTGAACCCTGTGTTGCATCTGAGCACACAAACAGGAGACTGCAGTGTCAGCCAGAAGGTGGCTGTCAGAGTCCTTTGCCCTGCCTAAGTGCCCACAACTCACAGGTTGAGGCCAAGATGTAGGTGGAACATGGAAGAGCATCAAACATAATTGCATTAGAATTACATGAGAAAACTTCTCCTTACCCAGTCAGGATGGAGGATGAAGGTGTTTATGAATGATGGAACATTGATGCTAAAAGGGTCTTCAGATTTCTAGTCAGAAATACAACATTTGCAGGGGCCAAAGCAGGAACCATAATGTCACTATGATATTTTTATGAAAATCCTTTGCTAGGGTTTTTCTCCTATTCTAGCTGAGAAGCCTCAGAAAAGAAATGTAAACAATTAAATATCTGATGGCTGTGGAATGTAGTCTGGACATTGTTTACCAACAAGTGTATCTTCGATTGGTCCATGTGGGTTGTTTTCACTAGATGACCAATCACAGCCACCTGTGTTGAGGCTGTGAGCAGTCACAAGATTTTGGCATCATTCCTTTCTATTCCTTTTGAACCTTCTGAAGGATCCTTTCTCTCTATTCTTTTTTGTAGAGTTTTAGTATAACATTTTAATATAGTATATCATAATATAATAAATAAGCCTTCTGAAACATAGAGTCAAGATTCTCATCTCTTTCCCTGTCCTGGGACCCTTGAACACAACCATATCTTAACGTTCATGAACTGTGAATTAATGACTTTGCACTAATGAGCAAATGGTCAGTCTCTCCCAAATAAAACCCACCTCTGTTGATTTTGCTGTTTAGAACAATAAAATCATTGGAAAGCTAGGTCCAGAGCTAAAGGCAGAATGTTCAGGAATCGAAAGTTTGACAAATCCTACTAATAAATCCATTATTTCCATTCCCTAAACAGGGTACTGTAGATCTTACTCTACCTGGGAGCAGGGTAAAAACAGCCAGTTAATGTACTAAAGGTCAGAATTTCAGAAGTGCTCTACAAATGCATTACAACCAGCTACTAATAATTCTCTCCTTTTTTTAAGGGGTCTGGTCATGTCCAAGGGAATGCCAGCTACATTTTTCTTAATGTATGAGCACAAGTTACACATAACAACCTAACAACACAATACTGCCTCTTTAATGCTAATCTATTCCTTGCAATCTACTAGATACATGTAGAATCATTGGTGTGTATCAAGAGAGCAAAATCAGATTCTGAAAATATCTGAAAGGATGCACTAGAGTGTACATAATAATGTATTTTAATCTGCCAGGCCTTAAAATTAATCATGAATTCCCACAGAGATTTTAATAATTTTGAGATGATGGGGTTTTCTTTCATATAGTGATATTCTTGGACAGAGTTCTTGAAATGCTACATGGAAATGGATGGGGGAGGGAAAAATTTGGGCCATTTTTCAATTACCAGGTTAGCTAAGTTACAGATACAAGAGCTACTGTTTAATTGGTTGTTTTATTCTTTTTCTTCCACCTTATAGATAATCAGTAAGGTACCTCAAACACAAACTTTTATCACATCATAAAGTTGGCATACAGCATAAAGTTTATCTCTTTGGGCATATACTTATGGGAACAATTCTTGTCAGCAAATGCCATAGTGAATGACTTGAAACTTCCTGGGGAAGTTTGGAGTTTTAGGATCTCAGCTTGTGTTTTGTCCTAAACATTTTGTCCCTTTATGGAAAAAAATAATGTTGTGGTTCCTCATGACATCAAGCCACACAGGGCCATAATTTTTGTCCAAATACCTGCAGTTTCCACTACTAAATATATTTTACCAGAACCACTTTGCACAGTCACAACAGAAGCACTTATAATTACCCCAAACCCAAAATACCTTACTTTTTTCATTAAATGCTCTATCTTTGATGTGTGACCATGCATGATGTGCAGTGAACAGCATCAGTATTGCTGAAAGTATATCATTTTCAGGGCCAAAACAAAGGTATTATTCCAAATATTACTGTTGAATTCACTAAATAAAGGTGGTTTTAATACATCTGGAATTAAAGCAAGAGGTAAATTATTACTGTGCATACTGCTACTGGTCCCTGGGAAATACTATGTTGAAAGGGATCAAGCACGATAAGCAAAATGCATTTAACTCATTGAAAAAAAACACCAAACTCTTGTAATTTTTTAAATTAAGGAATATTACTTACGTTCCATGACTCATATGAATTTTGCACAGCTGTTTGCACTAATATGTGTTAAAATGGGTGATTACTGTAGCAATCATGGTGTGAGAAAACACTCTTGCTCCATTTTAAATATATAGTCCTGCTTTTATCTCTCTCTTGCCCACAGACACACCTGATTTTATGCTATTTGCTTTCTTGTTTGTTCCTTTCTACTAGCTGGAGCCAAGAAATATTTCAGACACCAAATATTTGACACATTTCTGGATCTTATGTTAACAGCCTATGGGCTGTGGTTTTGGTTCCCTGTTTTAATGGTTAGGAGAAGCAAGAGGCAAACAGAATAGTGATGTTTATGATGAGAGGGTAGATGAAGGGGTGAGGAAAGCTGGGAATAGCTGAAGTGTGTCTGACACAGCAGTTTCTCTTCTGTATCACTATTTTATTTTTATGAGGCTGCAGCAAATTGATAGCTTCTGATACCATAGTCAATAAAACGTTGTGTAAATTCCAGCGATGGGCTGGAAAAAGATTGAATTAAAAGGGAGGTATTGGGTCACATCCATATTTCAAGTCATTTGTGTGCTGCTTTATCTCAGTACCTGAGGGAAACAGTTTCTTTACAACTAACCACCCAATTAGTACCTGCTGAGCACCCGATGTTTGATTTTCTCCTAGCTGTCCCTCTCTTTCGATGCAAACCAATTTCCTAACAGTTTCTTTTTCAGCCCAAAAGAAAACTTTTTATTTTTTCTGAGTCAGTTTGGGCAAGTTGCAAAAAGGGATTTTAGAAAGAAAATTATTCAGAAATCTTCCTAATCCCAGAAAACATTTTTTTGTAAACATGATGTGGCAGTCTGTTTAGCCATAACTATTGATGCAGTTGTTACTGCTTCTGCCAGGAAAATTTCTACAGGGTCACAGCATAATTCAGGTTAGAACAGACCTCTGCATGATCCTTACCCAACCATCTTCAAGCAGGCTCAGCCATGAGGTCAGATCAGCTGCTCGGGGATTTCTTTTGTCAAGCCCTGCAAAGCTCCGAGGATGGATGGGTACTGCACAAGCCTCCTGGGCAGCCTGGGCACTGCCTCAGTGTGGGGAAATTCTCCTCATTGTATCAATGTGACAATGTCATATTTTCAACCTGTCCCTGTTGTCTCTTGGCCTCTCACCATGCACTGATATAAGAGACCAGCTCCATCTTCTTCATGAATGAATGATGAGGTCCTTTTTCATCCATATCATATAGACTTGAGTACATCCAGTTTACAAACACCTCCCTCCTCCCCCATGCCCAACACCGTGTCTCCACCTTTGAAAATTATACTGAGGAATTCCAGAGGTGACTTTTTCTGCCATCAACCTGGCCATAGTGCAAATCTAGTACACTACCTGTCTTTTCACACTTTGTAAGGAAAAGAACAAGAACAAAAAACATCTTAGAGGGAGAGATCTTAGGGAGACTAAAATAGGGCTTTTTGGACTATCTCTGCATATGGATTTATTTCATTCTCTAAGAATTTGAGAAAAAAAATTACATCCTTCAGCCGATTTCTGAAAGGCCTTAATGTTCATCATTACATTAATTTGATAGGCTACAACGAGTGTGAAATATATTTAGAGCTTCCCCTGCAAGTGATGGTGCTCATAATACTAAAATATAGTTTAGATTTTATGCAGCACCTTTTATAGAGAGGGACCTCCACGCATTTACAAACACAAAGAAACACAAACCAATAGGACTCTGCTTACCACTGAAACACAACCTGGAGCTGGAGGTAAGTACTCAGCAGTGCAGAACAGGAGTTTATGACAGAACATAAAGAAAAATTTTGCACCTACCAGAGACTGCAAGGGGAATTTAGCTAAGTGAGATGAAATTCCCTAACTCAGCATCTGGAAAGGACATCCTGCTTATGTACTTTTCCTTCTGGAAAAATGTCTCATTTCTGGCTCTTCGCACTCAGCCTTTTAGACCATGCTGACTCACCATGAGCAGTGGAACTTGGAGAAATAATAGGGGTGAAACCGATGGGATTCAAAGAAATTGCTCTGAATAACAGATGGGATTTACTAGAGAATTATTTAAATTTTGGAGAACTGAAGAGCTAACCTATTGAACCAAGCAGCATTTATAGCTCACACTTCTTCCAGGATGTCATAGGGTGGTATAAACTCCCTGTGGAAAGAGGCATCACTGTGTCAGATTTTTCCAGTAGAGCAGCATTTAGAAACCCATACAATAAGTGCCTCACACTCATTCTGATGCCACTGTGAGCACCTTCAGCATCCTCTCCTCACCAGCAGCCATTTCCCCTGTTCACAGTACTGGCTCCACACAGCAGTGCTGGGAGCACCGGGAGGGCTCGGAAGGGTCCTGCAGGCAGCCTGGGGAATTCTGCAGGCAGCACGGCAGCATTGCAGTGCCAAGGTGTAAATGGCAGCTGGAGTGGAGGGGCTGCTGAACCCCAGATGCTGCAGTGTGATGGCTGCTGATGAGCAGGGCAGCCTCTGCAAAATAAGACAAACTGTAACCACTGCATAATCATTCAAAAGAGCTAAGCAATCTTTAAAATAACAACTATGAGTGCAATTTATGAATCTTTCATTAATGCACATTTAGTTATGACATGATTCTAAATTAATGTAGTATTTACTGAATTGCTGTCATTTTGTCCTTTTAATTAAACACCTCTGTAACCAAAGCAAGGTTGGATCCAACATACCCAAATGAAGCACATAGCACTGCGCAATTCACTTGAAAAGTCTCAGTTGTTTATTAGTGAGCATTGGTGTCTGAAGTTGGGAGACTGTTTTGCTTTTGCACCTTGTATGGATGATGTGTCAATATTGTCCAGAAAAAGACAAGTATAAATGACATCAGAATAAAAGAGATAAAACAATGGTGAAAGAAGAAAATTTTAACAGAGATCTCCAAGTGATTTTTTTCTGGCCCCAGCTATGCATACCAAAGTAATCCATGAACAGAGGTCATGTCACACAGAGTATTTTGTATTGCCACTTTGAAAGTTAATTCATTATTTATTGCTTGTTTAAAAGTGAGGGGTCTAACTTCCACTTTACCTGCCCTTTTGCATTCACACCTTCAGTGTCACATTCATGCAGTTTTGCATGTTGTCCTTCCTAATAGGCAGTACCAGTTATCCTTCTCCATTTCATGCCTGCTTCTTTTGCCCAAACTTTACCCCCTTTTCACAGGGAGTTGTTAGCTCAGTATCAGACTCCGTAAATCTAAGATGGCATATTGCTGAGAGAGATGGAGGCAGCAGTCATGGCCATCTCATCATTGAAAGCTGTGGATAAAAGTGAGATAGTGAATGTCAGAGTGGGATGGGACATCTCTCTGGCAAGGGAGATTCCCATGGGGTTGGCGTTACCTCAGAGCAGACAGGACAGACAGATACTTTCAGTGTTTTCCTGGAGGGGGGACAGTGGTGGGGTTTCTGCTGTACTTGGTGGCCCCCATGGCATTTGTGCTTGCCGTGTGATTTTGTGCCGTGATTGTGGTGGAAGGCAGAGTCCTGCAGACGAGCTGGTGAGCTGGGAGGTGCTGGCAGACCCACTCCCCACTGGCACACAACCCCTGGAAGGACATGGGCTCTACCAAACCCTGTATAACACATGGTGTTATTTCACTCTTTTACCCTTGTAAGTGCATGGAGGATCTTTGCCTGTGGTTCTACAGAGCCCAGAGGGAAACCTGAGATGCTGCAACCTCCAAGCATCACCTGAGATTTACAAGAGTGAAGTGATTCGTGGCCAGAACAAGAGCATTTACTGCTTAGTAAATGGTACAGAAGCAAGCATGGCCTTTGTCTGGTATTTTACATGGGTAGATCAACTTGGCAGGGCAGTATCTCCTCCTGCCTGACAGTGGTGAAAAGTCAGAATACCTCTGGGGCAGAGAAGGGCTGCAGACAAACGGCATTTTCTCCCTCACACCTCAGCTCTTTCCTGCAGTGAGGTAATCAGGGGAGCAGATGATCAGCATAGTATGGTTTCCAGTCTAATTGTCAGGAAAGTGAAGAGCTCAGCCCAAGCTACACTGCAGCAGATTCAGCGTGTCCTGCAGCCACCATCAGTGCTGCACAAAGAGGAAGGCAGCAGTCAGTCCTTCTAATTCCTTAGCCTCAGTGATGTATTTAACCGCATCCATAGCTATGGGCTGCGGTATTTCTGCCTGATGGGAGCACCTGGAGCTGCAGGAGAGTAGTGAGGTGCTTTTGTGCCATGATGCTGCTGTGCCCTGGGCGTCTGAGAGACAGATTGCATATTCTGTTCATGAGCTTTCTCAAACCCAGGCACATGCACACATATCTCAGTGCACCAACAGAGACACACCCTGAAACTCAGGGAAATGCACGTTGTCTTTTTCCTGGTGTCCTGGGCTGCCTGGGAGCTGAGGCTGAGCAGAACAGAGCAGCTCCTCAGCACAAGAGCCGCTGCAGCTGCCCATCCTTAAAGTGGAGAAAACACCACTGACCATGTGCTCTCACCTCACAAACCTGAGGAGGTTAGGACACATCTGGCACTTTGCTGCATGCTGTGGTGTTGCCCCTCCTTGTTGGCAAGGGCGTCTCCAGCATTTGAAAACAGAAAAGAGAAAAGCAGCAGAAACACAAGTTCTTGCAGCTTCTTGTGTGTGCTGGCAGACACCTTCATTGGGTTGAAGCTCTGAGCTATATCCCAAGCTCTGCATAAGCCAGCCTTTAGATCAACAGTTCTTTGACCTTTCTAGCAATTTTCCAATCCGAGGGTCTGCATTTTCTGAGGAGCCACTGGGCCCACTCCAAGGATAATCAGAGCTGTTTTCAGGTACATCCCTGCTGTTCTCCAGGATTTTATTTCCCTCTGGGGATTTTAATGCTTATATCCTCATGTTAGGAGCAAGGGATCTGCCCCTCAACTAATCTCATAACTATTCATAGCATCTGTCACAAAAATATGAACTGAACAAATTTCACCAGCATTAAGAACCTAGGATTCTCAAGAAATTTAAAATTTCTGATCAGATTTTAACAAAAAAAAAAAAAAAAAAAAAATAGACCATTCAGTTAGTGCAATTTCATTACAGAACAGTGGTCTTCACTCAAATAGCAATAGAGTGGTTTTATAATAACTTCTCTCAGCAACATCCCTAAACAGTCTGAATATTTCTTAATTAAAATATATGGAATGGCCAAAATAATGCATATTTCTAAGTCAAACACTTTGAAGTGCTAATTTGAGGTCATAACCTATTATTATGTGTGTCTTGGTCAAACCAGTCTTTATTAATATATTTATTTTTAAAAATTTTTACTGTAATTTGCAATTACTATGAAACAGTATTTTAAATCTCTAGTAGATAATATTTATAAAAATATTTTAGGAGTACAAATACTTTGTAAGTTAGTTTTGCACATGCTATTTTGGATATAACAATATGGTCTGTCAAGACAATATCACCACTATAATAATTTTGGTGTAGCCATAAGCCAGTTACTGACTTTTAAAGGCGGTGAATGTCAAAAATGACTTTTCAGCACTTCTAGTTTTAAGGACTTCCTATGACCTGAGATAACTGAATTCCAGGACTGAAAATAGAGGATTTCTATGGAACAACATGGTTACTACCATATCCTGACTCTGCAAACTATAAGTACGTGCTCAGCTGTAAATCCACAAGTGTCATTGTCTTTAATGGCACCATTTGTGTGTCTAAAAATCAATCATGTATACACATGCAGAATTGGAATCACAATAACAGAAAACAGAGGCAATGATTAATTACCCAGCTGAAAGCTGTTCACGGATACCATGTCTGACAACTCTATAAATCCATTGAAATCTCTGTTTACAATAAATGATCAAAGCCTAATGCTAAGGGTATAGCCTAATTGGTAGGACAGGAAGTACTGAATTCAAAAGGTATTAATGAAAATTATATTTAGACATTTGGGAAAATCTTTCTGGAAACAAGAGCAGTGAAATGTGCTCACAAATTCTTCAAGTAAATTATGGAGTTGCCACCACTGAGAAATTTTAAAGAAGAGGTTGGGAAAATTTTCCAGGTTTTTTTTCTTTCTGGTTTTACTACTGTGTCTTGTACCAGAGGAACAGACAAAGTGATCTCTGCAGCTGTGCTCCGACAGACCTGGTCTGCATGTAGAAAAGGACCTTGATCTAGCAAACTGGGATGGAGCTGGACATCATCAACACATGGATAGCACTAGAGCCTTAGGGGGACTGTGCAGCCTTCTGCTGCTGATGTAGTAATCATCCAGTACATACCCAGTATATTTCCAGGAGATATATTTATCCAATATATACTAGAAAAAGCACTTCTAGCCTGTGAAGCAAAGATCCCCAGCATGCCTAAATCCAGCACAAATGAAAAGATCTGAGCACTTTGTCCTGGGCTTTCAACTGTGCTAGAAAAGAAGCATACTGTGCCTTCTGCATATTGCTTCTAGAGATCTGCATGGAGTAACAAAGATTTCCTGCCATGTTTTTAATATGTTTATATAAGACTGTTGTATTTCTGTCCCTGGGAATCAGTGCAGATGGTGCAAATTGTTTTTTCTGTGTCTTCATTCCATGAAAAGCCATTCTATAAGGCGGAAAGCATGTAAGAGATGGACCTTGTTGAAGAAGCTTGCAAGACAATGAGAGGAGACAGTGAAAGGCTGGTTGGCTAAGCAGGAACACACTGAAGCAACTTCAGATAAACCTGAAAATAGCACATTCAGTCTGCTGTGTGTTATATTGTTTACTCTTTCCTTGTGCAATCTCATTTTAATGACAGCTGTGCTCTATCACTTATAGTTTCATATATATACTTTATACTACATTACTTAAAGTTATTATTTATAATAACTATAAGAAAGAAAGAAGTAACTTGATCAAGCTGTTTAAGGTCTATTCTTTCCCCCCTCCTTTATTCTCTACCCCCACACCTCACCCTTGTGAGTTGGCATGACCTGGGTGCCATGGTGAGGGGCAGCAAGAATACACAGAGGGTGAAAGCCCAAACAGTTTCCCAGCCAGCATGGCAGTGTTTTGGAGGTGGGGAAAGAAAACTATTTTAGCTAAGGAGTAACCAAAATAATAAGTAATTAAGGAGATTTTGAGCACATTTTTCAGGCAGCAGTTTTAACTGAACTATCCTGAAATCTCCTGCAGCTCCTCTGCTTTCATTGCAGCCTCCTTTGCCTTTGCTCTCTTTCTTCTTCTTTCAGATATCATCTAGAAGTTCCTATTGTTCATCTTTCCTGGCCAAAATATTTGTCTTTCAGTCCTTTACATATGTCTATGCCAGATCCTTCATACTGTCTGCTTTCCTGATGTCTCCTTAAGGATAACTAGCCACAAGTTCAAGGCTCAGATGACAAAAACAGAGATTTTATTTTTTCTTTCAGATGTCTCCCTGCTTGCTCTGCTTTTTGTCTACACCATCACCAAGACGTTGGTCACTGTGGGCTGGGCCAGCTTTGACATAGCTCTTTTTATATGTGCCAATGCCGTATCTAAACCTGTGTTCATGTAATTTTCTCAAAATTTCTGCCTTCCAAAAATACCATGATATTCAATACGTCCTTGGCCCTGTGAGATGTTGATTGTTCCCTTGGCCCATCCAAGGAGTTCCCACCCACCCAGCTGCCACATGTGAGGAAGCACCACCTCATTTTGTCCGTTGCTGCTCTTCAAAAGTGGGAAGAACACTATGCCAACATCAACAGATTCACTTCTTTGTTTTCTTTAAGTTCTGGGGGTTTTTCCCCCTCTCAGGTACCTATAAAAATCAGCACCAGTTCTACAGCTGCTATGCTGAGTGCTCTGCTGTGCCTTTATCTGAAAGTCCCCCTCTATGCATCCTCCAACCATGGGCTGCCTCTCTCTTGGCTAGCAGGCTCTCTGGGCTGTGATTCACTCGTAGCTCTGTGTTGGGGCAGCAACTAACACTGTGGGTTCAGGAATGCCAGCACTGCTAAGATCTGATGGAAATGTATGAAGTAAGTAGCAATGCATGCTTTCTGCAAAGCAGTGTCTCCAACACTACCATCTGGATCATCCTAAGGTTTAATAAACTGTGTAAGTGCTTTGTAACTTCTACTTGTAGCAAGAAAAAAAATTCTTTAGTACCCTATGTTAGGAACCAAAACCAGAGAAGGGGATGTTCAACATCTACTGCTACTACCTTCTTTTACATTGGTTTTGTTATCTTACCAGAGAAATCCTGAAGAACTGAGGATATCACCATGCAGTTTGACATGACGTTTCTGACTGTGCTGTGCATGATATTTCTTCTGTAACAGTGCCACTGTGTGCTGACATGGAATTTTGGATATCAATGTCTGCACAGAGATTTCATGGTAAAATTACCCAGGAGATAGAAGTATGAGTAAATGCGATCTCCAAACTTTCTGCAACTAAAGTTTATGGATGGTCTTCAAGTCTTTAATAATTTTGTAAGGAAGGAAGCAGAAAGCATTTTTCTCGCTCTAGTCGGAAATGTGCCAGATTGCTGTTTATCTGTGATCTTCCCAGCAATCTATGAAATTTGAAGCCTGGATTGATGCATATTTAGCTCTTGGAATCAGCAATTTCAGTTTGATGCCACTTTCTCATCAAGTGTAGAGTATGGTGTACGTCTCCAGATGGCCTATACAAATGCTCTGCTGTACTTCACTCACTTTTTGAATGTCAAGCATCTCTGGGATTCAGCATATCACCAATTAGCATCTTATATCCATTTGACAGAAATTATTCCTCATTATTTCATACATTTCTTATTTAATAATATTTGCACACTGAATTCTCCTTCTGATAAGAGAAACAAAGATAACACTAAGGTCAGGAATTGTTTGTAAAACATTTTTTCTTCTGTGTTACCCTGAGTTTTTGCTTGTTTAAGCTAGTGTCCATCTCTATGTTGAAGCTCTTTCAGTGAAGGGCTATCATATTTTGGTCTTAAACAGCACTGAGCAAACACTCAGCACTTTTCAATTTTATTATTAACACAGGACATTATTAACAGTATTCTACACCCAGATCCTCCCACCCAAGGAGCAATGAAGTACAGGGTACAAGAAACTGCCTTTTCACTTAAGAATGCCCCAAACCCCCTACTGTCACTGACTGATTCTCTGAAATCCACATTTACCCACAGTCTCTGAAACTCTTAGAGCCGCCATTGCTCTCCAGGCTGCTCTGAAATACACCTTTGTATGTGTTTGAAGAGATGTCTTTACTAGCCAGCTTTGTCCACAGTATGCACTTGGCTTCCATGTCTCCCTTTAAGTGTGCACTTGCACCCCTCCACATGACACCAAATAAAAGAACCACAACTGCAAACACAACTAAGCAGATCTGACTCTAAATACTGCAATGCCAGAGCCTTTCAGCTACATGTTTTCAAACCACAGATGCATGTGACAGAAACCAGCTTTTGTTTAGAAGCCCAAACTGCTCACATCATGACCCCAGTCCAGAAATTAATGCTTTCAGGGAAAATCTATGAGCAAGATTTGCCACAGAGCTGGCAATGTTGGTGACATTGCAGTCCAAATCCTTGCTATGTGGGCAAGCTATACTTAGCCTCAAAACTTCATCCACCTCCGTGGATGAATAGGGGTAATTAATAAGGTATTATCCTCTATGGATTGCAGTATTTAGTTCTTTCATGTATGTGTGTGTGAATGTCACAGCTCTGTAAAGGTGTAAAGGAGGAAGCCAAAGAGGGATGCAAGGGTGAGAGGGGTGAACGCTTCCTGGGGACAAAGACTGCCTCCAAGTCCCCAGGAATTCTCAGACTTTAGTCCTGTTCTGCATTAGCTTGGTGAGAGTATGGGGACACCTATTCATGCAGATACAGGTGGAAAGGGAATGAGGCTGCTTGTAAATATTTGCATGCTAGTGATAAAAGCAAAGGTCACTTTTCAAAAATAGAAATGCGTAGGTGTCTTTTCTCTGTACGCCTTCTTTCCAGTCTGTGTCTCGTGATGAGGATGGTTGAACTTGTGTGTCCCCTGCTCACAGCACACAAAACAGGTCAGGCAGGCCAGCAGCTGCAGGGGGGAACAGCAGCATGTTCAGAAGAGCTGGGGCTGTTCAATGCCTCTCACAAGCAATGTCTGCAAAACTGTGGGGAAACTTCCAGTGGCCCTGTGCTCAAGCCCAGAACCCAGCCTGGGCTGATGTTTCTGACATCCTAAAATCAGCTCCCCAAGTCAACACCTTCCTACCCCATGAATGCAGGGCCATGGCTGCATTCGCTCTGTTTGCAAAACCATGGGGTATTATCTCATTCAAGAGAGAGAGATGTATCCACCAGAATTTTACAGCTGAGGTCACCTCCCTCTGACCCTCTCCCCGTGCAGCTCAGGTGGCCTGTGAGTGCTGGTGGCATCTCAACACGCTCTGCATTCAGTGCACGTGTACGTGGGTGCATGCAGCACATGCAGCTCACACCGGGCTGGAGGCGCAGCCACAGCTGCAGTGGTGTAAAACAGCAGAGGCTCGGTGATGTTCTGCTGAGATGCTCAATCCTCACACCTGTTCAAACAGCAAATGTACCCACAGGGACATGGAGCAAAGCTGATGGAGAGAGATGCAAAGAGAATGGGGACACTGGAGGTGGCACTATGAGGCAACAGAGCCCAGTCTTCATCAGCTTTTCCACTTGTTTTTGTTTTGTTTTGAAACAAACATGTCATGGGCGGACACAGAAAATAAAATATGTCCCTGCATTCAGCTTCTCAGGTAAAAACCTAAAATGTATGCCAGCAGTTTTTTAAAATGCATATTATGTTTCTGATAGACCAAAACTGCTGGAGCAGATCAGATCTCTCAGTTAAATATGCATTCATACATTTTTAAAAAATGTGTAATATTGACTACATCAGATGTAATGGCTCCTGTAGAGTCATTACGGTGCACAGTGCAGGCTCTTTATTTGGTATTGTATCAATTTGTAGGGTGGACTGTCATGGTGTTAATACAGATGTATGTTAATAACAGTATGGAAGCAGAGGAAATGCTGCATGCCAGTAGCTGGATTTTAATTCCAACATTTTAGTGTGTTAAAAATATATCCAAGCTTAAATCCTCCCTCCCCTCTGCCCAGTGAGCAGGGTCTGAAACATGGTCCTGTGCTGGTGTTACGTGTGGGTCACCAGCACACAGCTGGGGGCAGGTACACACTGGGGGTACAACAGGGAGCTGCAATGCAGGGTGGAAGAGAGGAAATTTGGCCTGAAAAGATCAGGTAGTTCATGTCTTCATTGGCAAATGAAGGCTACAACGCAGGATGTGTGAAAAGATCAGAAAATGGCTTGATTTGTGTTCACTTTGACATGAGATAAAAATGTCTGATGTAATTTCAGTTAAAGTATGAAAGGAAAAATATGTTTACTGAGCTCAGATACAATATTTATTGCATGTCTTGAGTGTGTGAACAATTTTTAAAACCAATTTATAAATACTTAAAAAAACTGGTTTTCTGAAGAAAAACAAACAGCTAAAGAGAAATAAACAACATCCCTGCAATAATTCTGTAACTTCATACTGATGTAACCCAACAGCTCACAGAAGAAGCCCTCCATGTAAAGGAAACCAGAGAAACTATAATGATTTTCAGATACAGTTGACAAGAGACCATTTAGTAAACTTTTATTTTTTTTAACTAACAGTATGCAGGGATGTTGTATTCTAGGCTGCTACTAATAATCTCATCAGAATGCAAAAGCAGTGACTGTGTTATAAAATCAATGATCTGTTATATTCTGCAAGAATTTACAAAAGCCTAATGTCATTTACTACACCATGAGAACCATACTTGGATTAAAAAAACAAAAAACCCAACAAAAAACAGAATTAAAAAAAATTATTACAGCAGATGAAAAAAAACCCTGTTTGCTAATGCCAAGTTTTAAAGCTAAGATACATCTTAGGGTTAAAAAAGCATATATTCTGAGTGCAGGAAAGGGAAAGGCATTTATGTTTAGGAAAGTGTCAGACAACAAGTCCATCTGAACCCCACTCACATAACAGCTTTGCTGTGGCTGGTCAGTCTCCATCACCCTGCAGTGGCAACTGGCTTTGTGCCATAGGCTCAGGCTCTGGGGAGCTTTGCCTAAGACGTTTGGAGGGGCTGAGTGTTTTTCCCTAGCAGTTTTGACAGAAGAATGAGTGCACCATTGCTAGAAATAGATTTTCAAATAATTGCAAAGGAAGGACTTTTTTTACTTTTTTTTTTTTTTTTTTTTTAATTTTATACAGAATAAATGGAGCAAAACCCAGACAGACCCAAGACCTTGCCATGCACTGCACACATCATCATCATCATAATGGTTATTTCTTTTCACCAGCAATAAGATGTGTTTTGCAAACATAAACTAATTAAGCCCCACAACCTTGGAAATGAGTCTGTAATTTCCTATAAAAGGGGAAACTTAAGCGAAGGCCAGATTGTGACACACTTACTAAGTACAAGCGCTCCACAAGTAGCTCCATTGACTTCCTGAGACCCTTTTTGGTGTAATGTGCAGTGCAATGAGAGGTATCACAGCCTGGTGTTAAATGCCTTGCCTGGAGGCGCTCAGTGAGTCAGAGCAGGGCAGCACCAGGCTCCAGGACCCAATTCCATCACTCCCAGGGCTGTAATTGTACCAAAGCTGATTGCAGCTCTGTGCCTGCACCCAACGGGACCAAAAACCCTGTCATGGCTCCTACCTGTGAGCCTTGGGCTCAACCCCTTAGTCCAGGCTGGGGAAGAAATGAAACTTAAAATGCACAGAGCTTCTTGGAAACAGCCTGTGATGAGTTGTGCCACTTTGGAAAAATTGGAGGTGCCTCTCACCCTGATGACTATCTGTGTTGCAGGTTAAAATCAGTCATGCCATAAAAGGCAGAGGATTTTTGCCTGGAAAAGGATTGAAGAGGGGAGGCAGCCAGGCTGCTCAGGGGGGCTCAGCCTGAGAGCAGCTGGGCTTGGGGCTCTGGGCTGGCATCCAGCAGGTGATGACCCCCCTGCACAGCCCCCAGGGAGCTCGGGGGAAGCCCTCTCCACTTGGGCACAGGGTGCAGGTGCTGCAAATAGTGCCAGGCTGGGACAAGAAAGCCTGTAAAAGGGAGATTGCGCCCCCTGTGGTAAAGAGACAGGTTCTGACATGTTCTACAATTACTGTACATAGAGTAATAAGAAACTAATGGCTGATCTGCTTTTGAATCGTGGTTTGAATCACATGCTTTGGAAATAGGAAAGACAGGCCCATATAGCACAGTAAGGACTTAATACCACACTAAGGAATTGCTCCTTGGCAGTAGTAAACACTGACTGCCACAGGTCTCCTCTCAGAAATAGCTCCCAAGCAAGACAGTGGATGCTGCAGCAATGCAGTCATGCAGGTAGGTGAGAAAAAGGAAAGCAGTCCTGGAATTCCCAAGCTTCTGCCTTTGACATTGGCTCCTCAAGAAAGTTCTTCTCAGTGTCATTTTCCATGTAGCTGTATACAGAGGTTGGTATTTCAGGTGAAGACTCTCTGAGCAGACAGCTCTATGTTACAAAGATGGAATAAAGGCTTTATGCTTCCAAACTTGCACATTCTGGACATACAAAGGTGCCGTACACCTCTACCAGCAGTGGCAGGTCATCCTTAGAGGTCCTGATTAATTTTGCTAAATTTCAGATGGATTCTTAATACTGAGCAAAGAAGAAAATATTTACTTATTATCCTAAGCTTTCAATACAACCATGTCATATGTAAGAGAATGCATTTAATATTGGTTAGGTTCTCTTTGGTGGTGATAAACAGAGAATAGATTCAGACTTTATGCAAGTGTACTAGCAGAAACAAAGAAATGTACATTTGCATATAAAAAATCAAAGGGAAAAGTCCACATACATTATTCAAGAGGTCCTATTTCAGTCTAGAATTTCGGGTTCATTTTGGGTTTTTTTAAACAAAAAAAATACGTGGAGTTTTCTTTTACAGAACAATGTGTAAGTTTGGTTTGCATTTCATTCCATGTTGGAGGCCAATATGACAGTAAGTGAAAAGACCAGAGCACCAGCATCTCTTAAAGGCTGCATTTTCTCCAAACCTTCTGAGACGTGCATGTCCTAATGTCCCTTTTCTCCCTCCTTCACTATTGCTATTTTCATTTGCTGACAAGCCCGACATTAAACATTTGCTGGAGTTTTCATATCGATAGTACGTTATATTGCCATTACTGAACAGTTTGGGGCTTTGTGGCTAGCTACCATGACAATAGA
The DNA here is from genome assembly GCF_017590055.1 of Onychostruthus taczanowskii. Taxonomy (NCBI): domain Eukaryota; kingdom Metazoa; phylum Chordata; class Aves; order Passeriformes; family Passeridae; genus Onychostruthus; species Onychostruthus taczanowskii. Next base: position 14,352,895 of record NW_024498795.1, read on the forward strand.
TGCACAGCCTGGAACCAGTTTTAGTTAATTAGAGTCAATCAATCCAAACTTTGCTAACTTACTCATGTGAAACAATAGTATAATGAACCAAAGTCTGCAAGATGATTGGGAAACACAAATTATTGCACCCTGATAAATTAAATGTGACTATTGCAAAATCTTCCTTCTAAATGAATACTCAGAGAGAGAATGTATGGGTGAATAAGCATAATTTAAAATAAAGAAAAAAATTAAAGAAGCTGTTATAACCCCACTTCAATGTTTTCATTTTTCTTTAAAAGAAATGGAAAAGCAGATTGCCGTATATACAAGACCAAATGGGTATAACATTTTTAAGATTACAATTTTTACACAAAGTGGTCCTATAAAATTGACTTCTCATCATTTGCAAGCTAAATTTCACAACACACCTGGTGTCGAAAGAAGTGCAATCATTCTGTTTCTTTTGTCCTTCACAACTGCTTATTTTTCAAAGCTATTTGCTAAATGTTTGTCTGACCTTGACAGATGCCCTGAACATTTGCAAGCTGGTATACTGCTGTCAGACAGCCTTTACTCACAGACAAAAGGATTTTTGCTCCTCTTTTAGGGTGATAAGCATTTCCCCAATGCTCCGAATTCAACCTATGCACCAAAGGAGAACTCACCTCTCCCAGCTGTTTTCTCTTGATTTTCTAAAAGTGATATTTTTAGAATAAAAGGATCCAGTTGATACAAGGAGCATCAGGACGGCATTTAAGCTTTTGTGTTAAGATTGCATTTTGGGTAGTGAACTGGCCTATAATAAGCTTCTCAAATGGTTTCTGGCTTTCAGAGGGTCTTAATTTTGTCCAGTGTGCCTCTTACATTTTTAATTCACAACATGTCCTTCACTTGTGCTACAATGTACAAAGGGAGCCCTATGACAAATGACTGAGGCCCTGTCCTAAAGAGATCAGTGTGTAGACATGCAGTAGATGAAATAAGCTACACACATGGACCAGCTGAGCCACAAAGGATCCTCAGAATTAAGGCCAGTGGGATTTAAGTAGTGGCTTCAAATAAAAGGGAGAGGAACTCTTGGTTTCATAAACCAGAAGGAAATTTGAAAAGCTGGATGCATCAACCAAGGTGTTTCCTGCATGTATTTAATATTATTTATTTGATCACATGGCACTCTCTAGAAGGAGCAAACTATTTCTGCATGTTGATGTAGTGACACAGGTTTGTAGGGGGAAACATTTATGTAGGGCAGAATTTTATCTATTCTAAAGAAAAATTGTAGATCTTGAAACTTATGGGATGGGAAAACTTGTGCTCAAGACTGTAGTTTTTTTCCAGATGCCTCCCAAACAATCAATACTCAGGGTTATCAATATTTGTATTGATCAATCACAGGTGTGCTAGGTAAGAAAAGCTGAGATCTTTTCTGTCTCCTTACAGAAGCAATCACATTTTCCCTGCCATGTGTATTTGTGTATTATTTTCCATGAACTATGCTAAACCATACAAGGGCATATTAAGAGCTGTTGCAGAGTAATAAATCTGATGGATATTTCCCCTCCTACCTAACCTTTCAATGTAACATAAATTCTTCTTCCCATTCAGAGGTTAATATGAATTTGGTTTAGAAAGAATATAAAAATCTGTGTGTTGTGTGCACATTGCTCATGTCCAGGCTGCACTTACACCAGCAGTTCTTGATAGATTTTTGGGGGAAATAAAAAAGAAGAACTGAATCATTTAGGACTTTGCAAACTGGGCATTTGGCTGAAAGAAATATTTTGAGATACCACTTTTACATATCACTGTTGGATTCCTAAAGCTAAGGCTGTGAGCTGTTAACAACAAATTCAATCAAAACCATCTGACAGACACTTCTAAAGCAGTTTAAAAGATCTAAAATGATAGTTTTCTCTGCCATGCAGTGAAGGGGTCAAGAAAACTAGTAAAATAAAAATAGTAATGGGTAATAGGGAAAATTTATTAGCACCTGAAAAAATTTACAGTACAGATTTTTCAGAAATTTTCCTAGAAAAAATTTTCTACAGTAATTAAACTCTCCTTCATCTTCCACATTCTGAATTTTCTTTCCCACATTTGATTGCAAACACACCTGAAATACAGCTTTTTTTATATAAAGAAATTTTTTAAAGCCCTTATCTAATATGTTCAGTAGATGCACAGTCCTGATTTCAGGTAACCAGTACTTTTTGTGTTTGTTCTACCATGACTATGTACAAGTGAGCCATAGCAGTTTTATAAAGCAAACTTCTCCTATTACAAGGAGAATTTCAAACAGAAACAAAATAATAAAGTACATGGCAGTCATAGCAAATGAAATACAGTGTTATCTCATTAAGTAAATCTGGGAAGGTGGATCTCAGAGCTCAGGTCAGAATTTTTGCTAAAGTCCTAAAATAAGGTCCTTTAACTCCTGGAATTCAGGGTTTGATTTAATACGCAACATGAGTCTAGACAACACTATTTTGTACATATATTTAGTGAACTCACTGCTTTGAATATCTCTTGAATGGGAACTCCTCTGAATCCAGTTACCTTCACTGATATGCCTCTGACTGAATAACCCGCAACAAGACCTTGCAAATTTAATTCTTCAGCAGAAAAATGATGAGAAATTAAACTTTCTGTACTCTTCATCCTCACATTACTGTTTAGCATTCGGATCCTTTTTCCTTCCCTCCACAACCCTTTCTGCTTTGTTTTAAAACACAGAAACCATGATACAGAGAGAGAATTATTGCAGTTTTCCCAGATGGGGACAACCACAAGTGCCTATCAATATCCCAACACTGCTGTGCTCTTTATATATGGCTTTTTCTTTACTTGTCATTGACATGACCATGTCCTTTTGCAGTTACTTACTAACTGTGAAGTCTTTGCTGATTGCATGCTGTTCACAAAATAGGTTTCTCAACCTTAAATATACAATAGAAATACCCTTTGTTTATTTTACACTAGTCATACCAGTGAACACAATTCATATTTGCATCTAAATTTCTATGCAGATGCAAAGTTTAGTTAGCCTCTAGCAATGTACACCAGGAATGGGACCAATGATTATGCACAATTATACCACTGTTAATGACCATAACTAGGAAATGGGTGAACCTGTTTTATTTTTCATAAATCACACTGGGTCCTCTCTTACCTTCTTCTCCTCCCTGTCAAAAATCCCTGTATAATGCAGTTGAAATCCACATGGCTGCAGCAGGGAGTCAAACTGGTAAATAATTCTTCCATCTTGTGATAACTACGACCTTTCCTAAATAATGATCACCCAGTGAAATAAAGGGAGCTCACTGTATTTCCTAAAGTTCACTGAGGGGTCTGATCTAAATTAATTTAAATTAATAATCATTATTTGAGGATTGCTGTCATCTTGGTAACTTCAACCAAAAAATCATTCCATCTAAAATTCTGCCATAGGCTTCTCAGAAATCCATGTAGAATTGAGACAATCTTTTTTGTGTTTAGAATCAACCTTTGGGATTAAGCTGTGTTCATTTTTCTTTGGTCTTTACCAAAGAAGCGTCCAAGACTGGACACTTGATTAAAATTACAACCAGCTTTCTTGCATCGACAAACTGTCATATCAAAGGAAGAAATGCCCTGCATTTTCAAAGCTCTTGCTTATTTCTTCAGTCTTTGCCAGCAGTTTGCTAGGATGAACATGGCAGGTCAGATTAGCAGTATTCATAGCCAGAATGAGGAGGAAGAAGGACAATTAAGCAGTTCATCTTGAAGTCCTGGTAAGATACAGTACCTGAAATCTGTCCACGTGAGTCACTGCACTCAATTCCAGCTGATACTGCCGTGGGAACTCAGTGGTTCTTTCATCCCTGGCACTGACTCCTGATTTTTCCAGGCTTTATTTCTTACAGTGCAGCTTTTTAACTTCATCCTCACCAATGCTGAGGTAATGCTGAGGTGTATAAAGCCTGACTCAAAAGCCACACCACTGGGTTTCCTCAGACCAACACACAGGAGTTGTAGAGGCAGGCTCCAAAAATGTTCAGGTCAGAGCACTGCCCGAGGGTGGACACACCACATCCTCATCTCCTTTAGAAGGAGCAAACATGAATATGTTCATGGATACCATGGCATGTTGTAGTGGGAAACCCTGAGGGTTGAATGCACCCTGATGGGGCGTTAGGGAAAACCAGCTTGATGACAGAGAGTATTTATATTCTCCCAATGCTTCTTCACGATTTTCACACTTCTCTGGTGCCAGTTCCCAAGTCTTCTAGCTGTTAACTAATAAATTTTGTAAGAAATTTATGTATATGCTAAGCAGCTCTAAGAAAGGGTGTATACTGAATAAAACTCATATGATTTTAATTAATTATTTCCATATATGACCAAAAAGTATTTTAATGCACGTGTTTTATCCCTGAAGAATTGCAGCTATCATATATTTTCAGAAGTTAGGTAGCCTTTTTTGCAGAATATTGTTTCAATATATCACAAAATAAAAAGAATATTTGCAAA